>NC_056737.1:1370809253-1370919253 GCF_019279795.1 Protopterus annectens
CTCTCACCTTAATCAGGTATCTTGTTCTTATGGAAATATACCCCCTGATGTTGCGTGCCTAGATCCTGATGTTAAACATTTTTTTTTACTTTTTGCACTCAAACTATTTCTCTTTCAAAACTTTCCACATTCCGTCTGCAGTTTTTCCACTGAACACCTCATTCCAGTTAATTTTATATAGTAACTGTTTTGCTAGGCTGGCGAAGAAGAAGTGGAATTGTCAAAGAGATGAAGAAAGTAGACATGAGTGAAAGGAGATGAGGTGCATGGCAAAGAGAGCAGTGGCGAAGGCTAAGGATAAGGCATATGGAGAGTTGTATGAGAGATTGGACACTAAAGAGGGAGAAAAGGACCTGTACTGATTGGCTAGACAGAGGAACCAAGCTAGGAAAGATGTACAGCAGGTAAGGGTGATAAAGGATAGTGAGGGAAACGTACTCACAAGTGGGGAGAGTGTGTTGAGTAGATGGAAAGAGTACTTTGAAGGGCTGATGAATGATGAGAATGAGAGAGAGAAGGTTGGATGATGTGGGGATAGTGAATCAGGAAGTGAAACAGATTAGCAAGGAGGAAGTAAGGACAGCTATGAAGAGGATGAAGAATGGAAAGGCTGCTGGCCCAGATGGCATACCAGTGGAAGCATGGAGGTGCTTAGGAGAAATGGCAGTGGAATTTTTAACCAGATTGTTTAATGAAATTTTGGAAAGTCAGAAGATGCCTGAGCAGTGGAGAAAAAGTGTTTTGGTAGCTATATTTAAGAATAAGGGTGATGTGCAGAGCTGAAGTAACTACAGAGGGATAAAATTGATCAGTCACAGCTTGAAGTTATGGGAAAGAGTAGTGGAAGCTAGGTTAAGAAGGGAGGTGATGATTAGTGATCAGCAGTATGGTTTCATGCCAGGAAAGAGCACTACAGATGCAATGTTTGCTCTGAGAGTGTTGTTGGAGAAATACAGAGAAGGTCAGAAGAAGTTGCATTGTGTCTTTGTGGACTTAGAGAAAGCATATGACAGGGTGCCTAGAGAGGAGTTGTGGTATTGCATGAAGAAGCCGGGAGTGGCAGAGAAGTATGTAAGAGTGGTACAGGATCTGTATGAGGGTAGTGTGACATTGGTGAGGACTGCGGTGGGAGTGACAGATACATTTAAGGTGGAGGTGGGATTACATCAAGGATCAGTTCTGAGCCCTTTCTTATTTGCAGTGGTGATGGACAGGTTGACAGATGAGATCAGACAGGAAGCCCTGTGGACTATGGTTTTTGCAGATGACATTGTGATATGTAGTGAGAGTAGAGGCCAGGTTGAGGAGACTCTGGAGTGGTTGAGATATGCTTTACAGAGGAGAGGAATGAAGGTCAGCAGGGCTAAAACAGAATATATGTGTGTAAATGAGAGGGAGGGTAGAGGAATGGTGAGGATGCAGGGAGTAGAGTTGGTAAAGGTGGATGAGTTTAAGTACTTGGGATCAACAGTTCAGAGTAATGGTGAGTGTGGAAGAGAGGTGAAGAAGAGAGTACAGGCAGGATGGAATGGGTGGAGAAGAGTGTCAGGAGTGATTTGTGACAGACAGGTACCAGTAAGAGTAAAAGGGAAGGTCTACAAGAGGGTAGTGAGACCAGCTATGTTATATGGGTTGGAGACAGTGGCAATGACAAAAAGGCAGGAATCAGAGCTGGATGTGGCAGAATTAAAGATGTTAAGATTTGCACTAGGTGTGACTAGGATGGACAGGCATAGGAATCAGTATATTAGAGGGTCAGTTCAGGTTGGGCAGTTTGGAGACAAAGCAAAAGAGGTGAGATTGCGTTGGTTTGAACATGTGCTGAGAAGGGATGCTGAGTATATTGGGAAAAGGATGCTAAGGATGGAGCTGCCAGGTAAGAGTAAAAGAGGAAGGCCTAAGATAAGGTTTATAGATGTGGTGAGAGAGGACATGCAGGTGGTTGGTGTGAAAGAGCAGGAAGAAATGGAAATATATGATCCGCTGTGGCCACCCCTAACGGGAACAGCCGAAAGAAGATGTTGATGATTTGCTTCCCTATAATCTGTAATTAACCTTCTGGGCATTGGCTTAGATTTCAGTTTGGCAGAATTATCTAGCAACAAATTAACCTTTATGACCCCATGGTCATTACACATTAATGGTGGTAAAACGTGACTTGAAGTTACAGAAATTTCTTTGGGAACACAAACAATATCTAGTATATTCCATCCCCTGGTAGGTTTTTTTACAATCTGAAGCATTTGTTGTTCCTGAATATACTCTGTGAATAATTTCTTTACTAATATTGTTGAATCAATATTATTCCAGTCTGTTTCTGGTAAATTTAAGTCCCCAGCTAATATTATTCTTCCCTCCTGTGTTTCATGTAAGAAATGTATGACTTCCTCTAGGTCATCTGCACTTGACTTTGGTGGTCTGTACACTCCAACAATTGTTATATGTTCCAAGGTTGTCTTTATTGTCACAGTTACACAGTCTATAGTATTGGTATTATCATTGAACATGTAATAATCACAAGTCTCATAGATATCTTTAATCCCTATCATAACACCTCCACCTAATTTTTTGTTAGAATGTCTGTTACAGTAAAAACATTTATACCCTGACAGAACTGGTTTCCAGTCATTGTTCTTTAACCATGTTTCACAAACTATAACAACATCAATCTTGTAGGAACATAGCACATTTTCTAATAAAAAACTTTATTATTAATGCTCCTAGCATTAACAACCATCAGAGATGCATCAAATGTTGCTATCTGTCAAATATTGCAAATTATACAACGACCCCCCGTTAATATTCCAAAATGTGCACGCTGATTGGTCAGCATGCACGTTGTAAATCAGACTTATACTAATGGAAAAAGGTCCAGTCGCCCAGACTTTTTCCATTAGTATAAGTCTTTTTTTACAGCAATGGAGAATGCAAGATCTCTGTTGCTTTTTACACACCATCTCGCTATGTTAAAGGAGTTTAACATAGCGAGACAGCTTTAAAAAAAGTAACGGAGATCTTCCTTTCTCCGTTGCTTTTTTTAAAGCTGTCTCGCTATGTTAAATAGGTTTAACATAACGAGACAGCTTTAAAAAAGCAACGGCGATTCTCCGTTGCTTTTTTAAAAGTTGTCTCGCTATGTTAAACTCCTTTAACTTAGCGAGACACTTTGTAAAAAGCAACGGAGATCTTGCTTTCTCCGCTGCTTTTTTAAAAGCTGTCTCACTATATTAAATGGGTTTAACATAGCAAGGCAGCTTTTAAAAAAGCAACAGAGATTCTCCGTTGCTTTTTTAAAGCTGTCTCGCTTTGTTAAACTCCTTTAACATAGCGAGACAGTTTGTAAAAAGCAACGGAGATCTTGCTTTCTCCGTTGGTTCCACCCACAGCTCTGATGTACTGCGTAAGCATACGCATGCGCAGTACATCAGAACTGCCGCAGAATACCAGACAGCTGCGGAATGGCAGCAAGGAAGCATTATACAATGCCATTATTTAAGAAAAGTAATTTTTTTTCTTAAATAATGTCATTGTATAATAGCAATAACCCCCTTCTGGGTATGGGTAATGTTGGATTTACCCACGGTTGTCTTTGTTTGGCCACTCGGCTTTGCCCTCATGACCAAACCACACCAACAGTGGGTAAATCCAGCATTACCCACACCCAGGTGTGGGTTATTGCTATAATATCTGCTTCAAAAATTGTCTTCCCTGATCTAGACAAATGCATACCATCCTGTCTGAACACGTGTGCCCAAAAGAAGGCTTGGATGCTCTGCACATTTCCATTTTTTAAAACAGAACATTTTTTCCATGTAGGTGTTTATCTGAAAAATATTTTCATTCACAGTGACCTGACTATCCTTTCTACAGGTGATTTGTGAAAAATATGTCCTAACACCAGTACAAGCTATACTATCTAGGAGGGCTGTCAGTTCCCTTCTAACAGTCAGAGAATCTTTGTTGGTGACATCATTTGTACCAACATGAATAAAAACAGATCCATACTTCCTTACATTAAGGTGTTCCAAGGCTTGTTTCACATCTTCTATTTTTGCTTCTGGCAAGCATAACACTACTCGATGTTCATTATCATCTCTGCAAATGTAAGTATCAGTTCCTCTAATAACTGAATCTCCAATTACAAAAATATCTTTACTGACCATCTCTGAAGAATTTTTAGCTTCTAATACAGTCATTTCTGCTCAATCAATTGTTATGAAGGATAGATCTTCATCACTATTAGTCTTATTAATTCCACTGTTTTCATTGCGTATTAAATTCTCATCCAGCTGGCATTGTAAATCCACAGCTTGAGCCATGTAGTCAACATCTGTCTTTCTCTTCTTTTTTCTTACACTAATGTTCTTCAATCCTTCCATATTCAGTTTTGATTTCTTCCTTTTCACCTGCCCCTTGCCTCTTTTTTCTACCTTTTCCATTGGAAAGGTGATGCCTTTTTCTGTAGATTGAGGGTTTTCTGATAGACAGATATCTTCATTCCCTGTCACCAGTGTGTTACATAACAAAGCAGAATCCTTTTTACAATGTATTCTCTTTCCTTTACAGTCATTAGTCAGTTTCTTTTTCTTCCTTGTTATTTGTTGTGAACTTCTTCCTTTCTTTCTTATTTTGTTTCCTTCTAAACAAACCGGATCCTCAGATTGCTGAGTACTTACATCCATAATTCCATAATTCTCAGTGGCCTCATCATGCTTCATAGGAGTTGAATGTTCTTTGCAGAAAATCGATGCCTCATTTCCTAAATCTGTTCTATGCCTAATATTATTTAGTTCATCAGTCCAGTCATTAATATATGATACAACAGTTCTCCAAGCCATGCCAGTTGCACAAATGCAATCATCATCATTAAGTCGAGATTTGCTTCTAACAATGGTAAGCAAATCATCCAACTTTTGACACAAAGAACAAAGATCACCAGTGTTATCAGCTGTTACCTTTAAATATGCATAGAATTTATTACACTGTACAAGATACTTATGCATTAGCAAATCGTTAATTGCATACTCATTTAAGGAATCCATATTCAGCTTTAATTGAATAAAATATTGCAAAGGAAAAAAATTACACAAAGTTAGTAGCAAACAATTCAAAGAAACTTAAATCAACTTCTATGACAGAAATTATAATAAAATTATAATATCCAACTAAATAATAAAATGCAATAAAGCTGTTCTGACCATACAAGTTTTTACAGCCAGACAGAAGTTGTAATTTATTTATGTCGTGTGCAGTAGCTTCTGCTCACTATAGCTCACAGTCACGCCTCCTTTTAACAGTAAAAATAAATAAAACTTCTCTTACCAGTCAACTCCACAAAAAATCGCAAACCAAGACAGAATTGTTTTGATATGCTCAGAATTTTCCTCTCTGCAGTCTGTGCAAATGTATAGCTGTCTAGGCCCCTTGTGGTGGCTAGAGCTTGCCTGTCCAAAACCTATCCCTTTCTCACAACAAAAAGTGAAACTAAAGTTAAAACAACAAAATACGAATCAAAGTAAAGCTTGTTAATAAGCAGTCTCTTTCTACCTACAAACAGTTAAAAATAGTGATAACAAATGCAATATAAATTCAAATAAAACTGCTCTTACCAGTCAGCTCCACAACAGATCAAAAACCAAGACAGGATTGTTTTGATATGCTCAGATTTCTGAATGAAGAGGTCAAAACTAGAATCAGAGGGGCTGCAGCCAACTGGCATGGAGTAGTCTGTGATGGAAGAATGCCAAAGAAGCTGAAAAGTAAGGTGTACAAGACAGTGGTGCGACCAGTACCACTGTATGGTACAGAAACCTGGGCAGTAAAGGCAGAACAGTTGAAGAAGCTAGAGGTGATGGAAATGAAGTGCCTGAGAATGGTGGTAGGATGCACACTGTGGGACAGATGAAGAAATGAAGACATAAGAGCAGAAGCCAAAGTAGCTCCAGTTGCAGGAAAGATCATATAGAACAGAATACGGTGGTTTGGGCACATGTATAGAAAAGCAAAAGACTATCTAGTGAAGAAGTTTTGGGACAGACAGGAAGAAGATGTCCAGCAAAGAGGTGAATGGATTGTGTGAAAGAAGATATGCGACAGTCAGGCATGAGTATTGAAGAAGGCAGGAGTGTGGCTCTGAATCGAGAGAGTTGGAGACAGTTAACATGATACCCTGACCCCATGTAGAAAAATGGGAAAAAGGGGGCTGATGATGATGATGATAATGTAGTATTAGGGTAGTGGGTCTTTGGGTGTTGGAGCCCTGAATCATTTTGCAGACTGTCTCTGTCCATAAGGGACATGGTCAGTACCCCAAGAATGAATTTACGTCCCCATCCATTTATACAAATTATTCTTGAAGATATTGAGGGGCAGGCTTTGTTTTATGAAGCTGAGAAGTTTATTCCAAAGATGCAGTAGCCTTTAGGATATGAATCTGTCTCAACAGCAAGTTCTGTTAGTGTCACAGATAAGGTTCAGGTCCATGTAATGTGTATAATTTTTCTTGCAAATATGCAAGATTTTCATCAAGGTTGGATCCGAGAATGCTTTCTAGGTCAGGCAAAAGTCACCTTTCAATAACCAATATGAGTTGGGGTAAAGGGATAGGGCCTTCAGTTGGTTTGTATAAGACATATGTCTTATGTTTTGTATTTTATTTTAGTGAGAAACCACTAGGTCCTCTTCAGTTGGTGTATGTGCGTGGTTAGGTACATGGAGAAGGAAGCATTGTACTCAGTTATGGGCCTGATGAGGGCCGAGTATGATAACACTATGTCTTCCTTTGACATTGATGCCACACCTTTATTTTTAAGTTGAGCCACACAGAAGGATTTCCTCATTACCATAGCTACCTGGTGGTCAAAGATTAGTTTACTAGCTATGTTCCTATCTATATCTATATCTATATCTGTGTTCCTAGGTCCCTCACCACTGATTTTACTTTTAAGGGTGTGCTATCAATATAATTTGCAGAGATATCTGAATCACTGAAGGTGATGATTATGCATTTTTTAGCATTCAGTGATTGCTCCCATCTTACAGTCATTGGTGAACATGGTAAGCCAGATGACTCCAACATTGGCATTCACTTCAGAGAAGTCCCAGCACTGAGCCCTGTGGAACACCACTAGTAAAAAGTGGATTCACCTATCTGGACAACATCTATCCTGTCAGTGAGCCAGTTTTCTCTTCATCTGATCATGCAGGGGTTTATGCCCAACTCAGTAAGTTTATCTATGATCTCTGAGTGGAGGATTGTACTGAAAGTTTTGGCCAGGTCTAGACAAGCAGTGTTCACCATTTTACCCTTCTTCATTACTCTCGGAGAAGTCCACCAGATCGAGCAGGCAAGACCCCCCTTTGAGAAAGACAAATTGGGTCTGGTCCAGTGTTTGAAGATTTCCTATGTTACTATTGATCAGGTCCAAGATAATTCTCTCCATGGCCTTGCAGATAAGACTGTTCAGGCTTATTTGTCTGTAGCTCCCTGCATCAGTTAATGTGCCCACTTTTTGCAGAGGGATGGCTGTTGCAGTCTTCCATTCTTCTAGGATAAAGCCCATACAGTGGCTATGTTTAAAGAAGGTTTATAGTGGTCTTGATAGATTATGTTTTAAGCTATTTAAGAAGCCTCCTAGACTGTTGTCAGGACCCATGAAGGCTGTGTTTTTGGCTTTTGTGAGCAGAGTAAGGACCTGTTCCTTTGTAATGAGCAGTAGGGGATGGTTGTGGGTATTTCTTTGGGTGTGGTAGAAGGAGATGGGGGAGGTGAAGTTTGAACTGATGTTGTCAGCCAGCAGGTCTGCTATAGTTTCAGGCTGGGTGTAAGTATTGCCGTTTGTGATTAACTCAACACATTGCTGAGCATTTCTCCTGAGGTTACAAACATAATATTAAAAAAAACCCTCATGGTTATCTTTCACCTGGGATGCTATCATTGCCTCGTAGTTTGCTTAGGCAGATTTGACTAACTTTCTCTGTTTTCTACAACTGCTCTGATAAACTGACCAAAATTTTCATTTACCATGAAAAGTAAATTTCTGCATCAATTCAAAATATTGTGTACTTGTGCTTTATAAACATGTTAAACCTGTATAATTTTATGCTTGTTGAAATGGAAGATGAAGAACACAATCATCTATAATATTGCATCAGTATTATTCCAGTAACTGAAATATGTATTCTGGGACCCAAGATTAGGACACAAAATAATCAGGCTATATATCCTACAATGGAGATATAGAGGAGTTATAGAAGGAAAACAACAAGACAATAGATCAAGTAGAACAAGTGAGTACATAAGTTGAAAAAGAGGAACTAAGAGACAGACTGTAGACTGCAAATAGTGGCATATTCCAATCTTCTGCCCATATAGATGGAAAAGATGAAAAATAAATGTGACAGATAATTCCCTTAACATGAAAGAAAAAAAGGAAGTAAGCTATAGCAAAAATGCATCATCTGGTTGTCTACGCACAGTTTGGGGGATTTGTCATCAGCAGACTATATTTCCTATTTTGTACCACCTTTATTATGAACCCTTTAATAATTTTACATTATACTATTAGTTGTCAATTTACTTTGCCAAGGTATCAAGCCTGTTGCTCATTTTTTATTGAGCTTTTCCCAAGCTTCTAGTATGCCTGACTGCCCAGTTGTACTGAAAACTGCTGGACCATTTGGTTCACACACTAATTCATTAATTTAACACACTAGTTCATTAATTTTATTAGGAACTTTTCATTTCTCTGTTTCTGTGCAATTTTTTTTTTTTGTTGATCTTTAGAACTTCAGTACTAACATTTTATTCACTGAGTGGGGGTGGAGCAATATTTTTTTTTACTTCATCATTTTGTTTTAATGCCTCAGCATTAAACAGTGAGTGGTTGTATGACCCTTCCTAATTTCATTGTTTATTTGGGTCTGCCTACCCTCAGTGTCTGTGACAAAGTTATTGTGCTTACTTAAATTTGAATCAGTGTTTTTGAGTTGGGATTTTACTGACCACATTCAGTCTGTCTTGGAAGTTATTTCTGCTGTGTCTGCCTGTGATGTGAGATGCTCATTATCATGAACTTTATCTGGATTTGCTTGACTTAGCATTTATTTAACATTTGTTGACCAGGAAAGTCCAGCTAGGACAGATCCTATTTTCAGTAGAGGCCTGGGGAGAACACACAAATGCATGTCTTTAGAAGTTTGCCTAGCATAGCTAGTTAGATTTTTGCCTATGGTCTTTACACTGCCACTTTGATTAACTTGGGCTAAATATCTTGTGACCAGCTCCTACTGAATTATTTTCTTTGCTTCCTGTGGACATAGGATTTGTTGGGTAGATTTTAAAGACTGTGACCAAACACATATCATTAAATATGCCTACAGCATTGAACTGTCTGTCCTTGCAGTGCTCATGTGACTGTATTGAATGGTTTATTTATTTTTTTTATTTTGAATGATGTATTTTTTTAATCTGTATCATTACCCATACACCTGACAGACGCTGATCATCTCATAGTGCATGTGAATAAATGGATACCATTGAAAATGCTTGTAACATTATCACTGATACCTTGGTGATACCTTTTATCCTGATGTTGCCTTGAATTTAGACTTTTCCAAGTCTTGTGAAGTTTCCATTTTGTGTGTCACTTCTTGCACCATCCTGAATTTGTCCTCTTACTTCTGCTGAAAGAGATTATTAGACATTGGGAAGAAGTTTATTTAATCTATCATGTTTCCAGGTTTTTCACCATCTATATATGATACTCATTCTAGATTCAAGTGATTTATTGATCTTATATCTGTTTAGTTACTGTACAGTATTTCAGTTTGGTTTACATGGTGGTAAAAGCTGATGTATTAGCTACTCTCCTTAGTTAACTTCTGTACCATTTGTCTTGCACTTAATTTAGTTTCACTTGGCTTAATGTTATTATATATTATAGCAATAACCCACGCCTGGGTGTGGGTAATGCTGGATTTACCCATGGTTGGCGTGGTTTGGTCATGAGGGCAAAGCCCAAGTGGCCAAACAAAGCCAACGTAGAAAAATCAACCCTTACCTAGAAGTTATTTATTGCTATCTATAATGTTAAGATTAAAGAAAAAAAAATTTCTTAAATTATGGCATTGCCCTATACTCACTTGCTGTGCACCTCGGTGTTGTCGGCAGTTGTATTCTGCGGGTGCAATACATGTCGCCAATGAGCATATGCAGCAGGGTTAAATGGGTTTAACATAGTGAGACACAAAAAAATAAATCAACGGAGAAAGCAAGATCTCCGTTGCTTTTACAAACTGTTTTGCTAAATGTTAAATGGGTTTAGGACGAGCAAACTTTAAACTAAATAATAAGTAATGGAGATCTCTATTTTTTAAGCTAAAGCTGTTTATTTCCAACATGCCCATTTAACTTAGAAAAAAAAACAGATCTCCGTTGCTTTTACACACTCTTTTGCTATGTTAAGGATAGCGAGACAGCTTAAAAAAAAACGGGAGGACTTTTAAAACTAAGCTTGTCTATGTATACTCTACTCCTTATCTTTATATCAAAACAATGTTAAGAAAAAGATAATGGAAAAGTCCGGCATTAGTATAGGTCGATTTACAACGTGCATGCTGACCAATCAGCATGCACGTTTTGGAATATTAATGGGGGGGTCATGGTATAATGACCATTTTATTATATTATGTATTGTAATAATAGTAGCATGCTGTGTTAGGTTTTATTTGACTCAATTACTATGTTATCTTAGTACCTGACATAGCTTTTATTTTCCACTTGCATGATACTTACCTCATTCTATTTTTCATTTATTTTTTTCTATTCAATCTTCTACATCCAAAATTTTGATTATCCATTTGGATGTTCCAATATGATTTAGTTAAGTTCTTCCAGCTATGAAATTTTGTTCTTATTTTTTAACAAAAGTAAACGTGATGAGTAAATGTTTTCAGACTTGGAGACCATTCACATTAAGACCCAATTTGGTGTTCAAGTCTAGTCTGGATGCAATGACCGAAAAGCTTAAAAGGCTGGGTTGTATTAAATGTGTAATTGCATATGTGGCAGTTTCATAATTCCTTAGATAGTGGAGAAGGTACAGCTGTTGTGGGGAAGTTTAGATTTTAGCACTGTAGAAATTAATTTAGAAGCATATGTATTTCCAAGAATCTAATCTAATATTTCAACTAACTGGAATGTTTGTCAAAAATATTGAATACTGAAGAAAATGGCAATATCTATAATTATCTGTTTGGCATAAAGAGGCTGTTGCATATTTATTTATTTGACATTTGTTTACCAGGAAAAGAAAGTAAAAGAAAAGACAGCTATAGTGTAGTATTCATAGTCACTTGCAAAGTATACAAGACAAGAGCAAGAAAACTGCTTTGATTCTCCTCACTGCCTGGAATACGCCCTGTGCACTCATAGTCACCTGAGTTATGCAAGTGCAAGTTATAGCACGGTTCTAAAGGTGTATGCAGTATATATATGTCCTCCAAAAGTGGGAATTTGTGCATGGTACATCAAAGTCACTTTACCCTTTACAGCTAACTGATGGAGATAAGTCACAGACAAGCACTGGAGCAGTATGCATGTTTCTGTCAGTGTCTGTCTGTGAATGTATTGTGTGTGTGTGTGTGTGTGTGTGTGTGTGTGTGTGTGTGTGTGTGTGTGTGTGTGTGTGTGTGTGTATGTGTGTTTGTGTGTGTGTCTCTGTCTGTGTCTATGTCCTGGGATGGGGATTTCATTGTCTATGTGCATTCCCCATGGTTCCTGTGCAGATAGTCAAGCTCTACTGTATAGTTGTTCCAACTGCACAGTGAAACAATTCATAATCATGCAGATTCTTAAAAGATGGCATCCCTTAGAGAATTTGAATGACTATAATTCAGTATTTAGCAGAGCAGCACAAATCGGCTCACCAGTTCAGGACAAGTTGCACTGGAGTTCTATTGGATATGAATGCTAACCATAATAGATTTATTAAAGCTGGCACTCTGCAATGTGTTGAATTTTTGCAAAATAAGTCAACATGTTGACTAAATAAAGGGAAAAGGAAACTCTGTGTTGTTGATCAAATTAAACAAAAAAATGGACAAGTACCAAAACATAACCTTTTTTTGAAACATTATTTTTGATAGTGCAATACAATAGCTATCATGTCTGTTTTTTTGTATTTGTTTTCTCTTGTAATAGAGCTGATACTCGAAATTTTGTTTAGGTAGCAGTTGTGTTTCCTAAATGACAATAACATTTCTTTGAATCTTAAATCATTTTTAAGTCTGGTGCAAGATAATCTGCCACAATGTTTTTTTAATCTATTTAAATCAATAATTTCACAACAATAGTATTCTGATGAAGTCTGTTATTTGATAGATGCAACCTTTTCAAAAATTAATTTTCATTTATTTTACATTTGGTCTACTTTTTTCCATTTTGGTGAATCTGGCTGTGACCTGCTTTTTTCCATTTTGGTGAATCTGTCTGTGACAACTACTCCTCTTAACCAGTAATCAAGGAGCCTGAATCCTCACCACTGACACCAGTGAGGGACATTCACTTGGAGCAAAATAGATACGCACAGTATTTCCAGATGCAACTCTCTGCATCAAGCATAATTTCCCTTAAGAGCACACAGGGAATGCACTCAGTCTGGCATCTGGATTTCCCTCTCTTTCACTCCAGGACCCTAATAAGACTCTCCACTGGCACAGCTATAGAGATGAGTCCTCAGCCGAGTATCCTAAAGAAGTCATCCACCACTCTCTCTATGAAACCAGTTCTCTGTGTCCCTGCTCCAAGCAGCTGACACACACACTCTTTCAGATTTAATTTACACACACACACACACACACACACACACACACACACACACACACACACACACCTGGGAAAGTTTGGCACAGATTTACTTGCTTGGCTACCATTTGCCCAGACTATAAGGTAGTTACTGCCAGCTACTCTAAGGCTGTTACAAGGATACCCAATTATACTGAGTAAAATAATGCTAATACAAATAGCAGTGTTTGACCCAAGCGATAAGGCTTTCAGGAGTGGCCACAGTGTCACCAAATAAATATAAGTGCTCTCAAAGGTTAAAATATTCTCTAAAAGACCAGCCACACTGAACAGTTTAAATATATTTAATAATAAATAATAAAAAGAGCATGAAATACTAAATATCTATTTACAATGAACACCAAAGTTTCAATTACAAGAAATGTTAAAATAGAATAGATGAATAGATTTATACAGATACATAAAACAGTACTTAACTAATCTCACTAAACTTTCCTGATTGGTCTAAAAAAGTACTATTCCCTGGTTACTTACTAAAGCAAGGCAAGATGAAGTAGGCGAGTGATCTTTCTATGTCAGGTGTCAAAAACAGACTGCTCTGAGACTTCAGTCTCATGTAGTATAAAAACATTATTTTTGTACTGGATTACATAATGACATCACATACATCTGTTCATCTGACTTCTGGTTCCCATACTACCCCCTTTACTAGAATCTGAACCAGAAACTTCCGCATATGTGTTACTATACACACAAACAGATCTTTGCTGAAATGTGTTCCAGCTTCTGGAAGACATAAAACAATTTCAAACTTCCATCCATGCACAGTAGCAATTAGTTCACCTCAAGGACAATACGGAAATCTTCACAGTGCAGACTTGTTGTCTCTGGCTGCATTGAGACCTGTGAGATACAATCTTTACGGCCTAAATGAAGTAATTTAATTTCAAATTATTTTTCAGAGTTAGATGGATTGAGATTAACCTGTTCTCTTCCAGTATCCTCTGTCACAATATTAATTTTAACAGTTATAATACAGTCTGACATACAGGTGTATTTCTTTTTTTCTGTCCAGCAGGACCCACTGTTGGTGCATTTTGTAACACAAACAGCTTTGCAAATACATTTTCAACACATGCACCTGTACAAATCAGTTTGATATACAAATGACATATAATTCTTTACAAAACTCCAGCTAGCTATGCTGGCATATTTTACACATCCACTGCCCAACTTTTCCTGGCATAGCTGGCAATATCTCACATCATCACACTGTCTTTTTTTATCAAATAAGTACAGGTGAGCAGGGAAATCCTATGAAATATTTACAATGAAGTAAATTTTAAAAAATTCTATTAAGGATAATTTTTCCCTACCAAGATCATAGCCCTAACTTGGTAACTGCAGTGTGCATAACTGATTTCTATAACAATTTAAAAATGTTGCATTAAGGACACCGGCATTGCCTTATACCGATGATAGCTAAATTAATTTAGGAGATATACCCAAATTTTCAAATTCCCAACACTCAGTACCAACCAAATGTAAGCATTTGTGATACTAGCAAGCTTAGCCATGCTGCAGAAAATGACACCTCTTGGATATGGGTGTTCACTAAATGGCTTGTACCTCCTCAGGTAGTGCAGTGCAGTGATCATATTTATTTTTATTATTTAACATTTGTTAACCGGGAAATTCTGACTTGGAATGAAGCCTATTTTCAGCAGAGGCCCAGGGAGAAACACTCCAGACACATATCTTTGTAATATGGAAGGCAACCAGAGGAAACCCCACATAAATGTAGGGAGGACATGCAGACTCCACACAGAAGGCACCCCAGCCAAGAATTGAACTGGAGAGCTCCTTGCTGTGAGGCAGCAACACTACTGCTACACTACTATGTCATTTAGGGATTATTACCCAATCCTATATCTAAACATCTCATGTAGACCCTTTGCTCAGGACTATTTAGTTTAGAACTTTCAGTGATGGGCTATTTGCTACAAAGAGTACACTTCAAATTTCCTAAATATTCTGCTTCCTCTACACATTAAATATTGTTCAGTACATAGCAGAAGAAAATGGTAGCCACAGAATGGTTGTAGAAATGAAAGCACAATGAAAATATTCAGTCTAAGTATAAATGCACCAAATAATGGTAATGCTATACTCATTAAAATATGTTGCAATATTCTAAAAAAAGTAAATATATGTTATTATGGATAAATAACTATCCAGAACTCAGAATAATTTTTGGAAGCAGATCAATGTTTTGACAGGAAGCCATCTTCTCCTATCCTCTGCCACCATCAGATTTCATCGCACTATCCGCTTTAATACATTCAGTTTTGCTGAACAGTTCAGCAAACACATCCATACTTCTTTCTGAAATGCAGAGACTTTTTATCTCCCTGTCCTTTTTCATCCCCAGTATAACCTGACTCAGTCTCCCCTATTGATTCCAGCCTATCATCTATTAGCAAAGTTATTGATAAGTTTCCCACCTATGGCATATTAGGAGATGGTTATTGTCCTGATTTCATTATGCCTGTAAACTGGTCATTGTTTACCCATTGTCTTATGTTTGCAGTGTTTGTATTTCTTTTGTCATTTTTTTCTGCCCAATAAAAATTAGCCTCAATATTTGCTTTCCTGAAGGATAACAATCATCATTTATTAATTATAATAACCTTATCTTAAGTTTTTTCTTAACTCCAGAATATTTTCTTTTTCGTCAACACTTTTAAGCACTGTAGTAAACATGGTTTATTATGGAAGGCATAACTTTATTTTGTAGTACACAGTCTTTTGTTTGGACCACTTTTAGTTAGTTAGTTAGTTAGTTAGTTAGTTAGTTAGTTAGTTAGTTAGTTAGTTAGTTAGTTGAATAGGGTTGTGCACTGATCATAGTGGGCCCATTTCAGGCTCATTCCCAAATAAATATAGTTTATTATGCATGTAGCAGTATATCTTCAGACTTGAACATCTGTTATTATATTTCCTTTTTTCATAAATATCATAATTTGTCTCCTGTTGACCTTACTAAAGCATTTTCATAGATTTATTCAAACCCATTAACTTTCCTTCTTACCCATTTCAATTCAGTGAATAATGTCATTTGCATCAACTGGTTTTGCAGCTTCCTTAATAACCACTCCTTCTAAGTTTACTGGGATCTCCCCCCAACCAAGGCTCACACTTCTTCTCTTTATTCAGGTATTTCATAAGGTTCCATCAGGTGTACAATTTTCCATTTCTTTAAACTCTCTTAGACTACTTTATACTTAATGTTTAATACCTAGTGTATATTTTATGCCAAAAACATAGCACTGCATATCAGTGACACTAAAACTTCTACAGTTTCTTATCAGCTTAACGCGGGTTTAGTAATCACACCATACTGACTCTCCCATAACCTCTTGCAAATAAAGTTAAATTAAATGCAGGATATCTTCATTGTACCTCACAAAGATTTCCTTCTCTCCCAAATTATGTACTGGTAAGCAAAGTTTATCAGTTTAAACACAAGGAATCAAACATTTCTACTGCCTGATGTTGAGGGGTAGGGTCTGTAGTTGATGCCAACTTGGACATTGAGTCTTCAACCCACTAAAGAGAATCCTGGCTTGGCTTAAGGCTTCTCTTCACTACCTGCTCTTCCACATCCTCAACCAAGTTCCAAAGTCCATGGTCAGTGAGGCTTTCCAGGCTACCATGTGCCAGTATCTCCTTGAAGGTTTTGTACCGAGGCACTAGAGAATAAAATAATTTTGGGTCTGAACCAGTGGTTTTGATTGCCATGTGCCAGTATGCCTGCAGCAAGTGCTACCACCCTGACCCTGTGAGGACATCCCTGGATGGGCAATGAGTGAACATTCCCTAACCTGAGAGTAAAGTGACTGGGCTGCCCCAAAGGATTCTTCCAGCTATACTTTGTCACATATCATCTACTCAGAGGTGATCTCTGCTTAACATACAAGGCCATGTGAAACAAAGAGCTATTGGACATGCTACACATAAAGAAATCCCAATCCCTCAGAGCCGCATGCTCCAGGGATCTAAACCTTGTCATCACAATAAACAAAACATGCTGGAGGGTAGGTTTCTGGCCCAGAGGCTCCCCAGACTTTGGAATAGACTGCCCATACATGTCAAGTAGAGTGCCTCTTTGGCCCTCTTCAAAAAGAACCTTGATGATTGGATGGGAGAAAGGAAATTCACCGTGGGGATCATGTTAGTCACCCTGCTAGACAGGGGTCCAGAGAAGTAAATAGTATGGGAAGAAATAGCCAGGGAATTGTTATGCCTAGGCTTGTACAGGCCCTAGGGCCGATAGCCTAGTACTAACCTATAAACCTATGGATTTGTAGAAAAAAGAACAGAAATAAGAGAGAAAGAAAATAAAGAAGGACAAAGTAATGCATAAATAAAATAACACAAAGAGAGAAAAGGGGAGGGGGAGACGAAGAAAAAATGCAGACAATAAATTCACACATAATGCTATTTATCATTCCAGTATTTATTAGCACTGAATTTTTATTTGTATTAAATATGTATTCAACTACAACTGAATGTCTGAAACATGCTTATGGATACATGGAAATAGTCAGTGTATTGCTTTCAAGTGGTGGTGTTTGTTTTTGCAGTCTAATGATACTAATGAGATATGCTGGGTTAACACAAGACATGGTAATGCATTTGAAATTTCTGCCTGATATGGATCTGACTGCTATACTGTACTGAAAGCACTTTATTCCTTCTGTTGTTGTGTATAAATATTCTTGCAGTTGTAGTAACAAAATCAGTTAAAGACAGAAAACAGCATTCATTACTTGACTATTTTTTTAAGTGGTAAGTTTTTTTATTCATGCTTACAGCACCCTCACTAAGTCATATTTTGTTCAGCTGAGTTGGATTCTATCTCCTTTTCAGCTGCATAGAGACATACCCCTCAAGTGTACCTCATTACATGGAATGTACCTCATTTGGGGTCTTAAAAAGTTCATTTTCCTCAAAGTTCCTTGAAGTTCCACATTGAAAGAGTCTGTCATGCATTCAGTGTTAGGAATTTTTTAAGTGAAATCCATGGTAAATAGAAATGAATCGTATTAATTTATTAAAAGACCTTCTTCATAAGTAAAACCAGAATATTTTGACCATCCTATGACCTTCCTAGTTGAAGTTGTTAGTAAGCCATTAGTATGTGTTCCACACTTTGTCCATTTGTTCCACATTATGAGGGCTAGTGTTCCTCATTTTGGAGATGGAAGGTTGAGAGCTATGCATAGAGAACACAAAACAACATGGTTGCTTACCTGTGTCTCTGACTTTTTTCCTTAGTATTTCTGACATGACTACTAGTACTACTCTGCAAGGCATTGCAGTTAGTATTGCACTGGCTTAGTATATGTGCTCATTTCTTTAAACATTTATTCATATCTGAAATGTGCTTTCATTCATTAAGCACTGAAACAGTAAAGCACAGATTGCCATACAGACAGTATACCTAATCCAGCTATGCCAATATTTCCTTTAATGCAAGTTGAAATAGTAGGAGTGCATCTCCCTTCAAGTAGTTGCACTTTTATGTGTGCACAGCTTGTCTACACTTACATTTTGTCAAGCATATACATTTGTTTATTCATTATTTCTATAGTTTATTTTTTAAACCTGTGGTTAATAGAGCCCTGGCCTTCTCACTGTCATCTGATCTACCCACTAAGCCAGCTAGTCAGGCCTACACTTCTGTAGGTCATTACACCTGTGTCAGCACTGGGGACCAGAGCAGGTGATCCCTGTCAGGGTTGATAGGTGATTACCAAACTCCTGCCAGATGTCAATTTTCTTGCACTCCAAACATCATAAGCAGTATTTGAAGTTATCCAGGTATAAATCCCAAAGATGGTTGAGCATTATCTTGGTCTCCTTGTTAGACCAATGTGGAGCATGGCCTTGTACCTTCACAGATGCTCCCATCAGTAGAAGTGCTTCTACCAGAATGAAGAATATCTAAACAGGGTTGTGGTTCACAGGTTTAGAACCACTCCCTCTGTGGTGTGACATCATCCAAACTAAACCCAGTTAACAAACAAGGGCATTAGACCTGGTACTGATAGTACTGACAAGTTTGGCTTTACCAAAAATGCTTTTCGACCCACATTTTTAAAGGAATATATTCACATTTCATTTATATGGTGGATAAAAGTCATTAATGAAATCATCAAGTTTTATATTACTTACACCTGTTACTGCTTGTGTGCCTTGCTGTTGCTATCTTTTTTCTGAATGTCAGGAAGGAATAATTTCTTTATGCATTTCTTTTGCAGTATAGCAGCATAGCAGCAATAAAGTAATTGTTTTGGTTTTGGTTATTTATTTCTGCCGAAATAAATCATTCTATGTGTGTCCGTATAAACGTTTAATAAATGTTGAGTGATTTGAGATGACAAGGTGTGCTCACTTATACTGGATGGGCAGGGATTATGCATCATGGATGTGTAAACTAACTGATATGTATGTCTCCATTTTCCCTTTTCTAAACATTGTGACCTAAGAGAATTATGGAGGCTTCCTATGTCTTCCCATAGGCTTCTGGGGATCACTGAGAACTTCTGCAGACTCTGTCACTTTCCATCTTTCCATAATGTGTTCACAACTACCCAGGGCCACGTTCACAACTACCCGAGGACTGGATGTACAGATAAATTGCCTTATACATTCATGTATTACTGCAATTTAGAGAGATAAGCATAAAGGGTCTAATTTGCATAAATATATATAAATGACCTTAAACGTCTCTGAATACGTTTAACACTGCCATATTAACTTGCTACTACTACTCAAGATCAGTAGCAAATACTTTAGGAAACTGTGGACATTGTAAAGTTAGCAATAAATATTACAAATATTACAAATTAATATCAAACAGTTGAAAATGATGTTAAATTACTGGAGTTACTTGAAGAAATTTTTGTTTAACTGATATGATGGCCAAATTTGGATGATTTGTGTAAATACTGAAAATCTGTCATTTATAAATGGAAATTCATTACAGCAGCAGTAGACATGCATAGTAAAAAATGAAAAAAAAATAAGCTTATTTTGCTGTCATTCGTTGATTGTGCACACAAGGTAGTGTTCAATACTTTGCAGTGATTTAATTGTGAAGTACTGAATTCTCAAGGATGTCTTGGCACAACATACATCACACATGGTGCATTACTGGGAGATTTCTGAGTGTCACTCCTGAATGAAAAATTATAGTATTGGGGGCGTGGCCAAGATGACAGTCTGATAGCAGCAGAAATCCATACCTCTGCTTAGATTTTAATATCCTGACAGGAATATACTTTAATTTTTAGAAAAAGCTATCTAAAAGTATACAGTATACTGAAAGATAGATTAACATAGACTCTTTATTATTTTCTAAAAATGAATACATAGTCAAGAGAATTTTTTAATTATTTCTGTCAAGACTTTTTCTACTGGAAATCTCAACATGACCAACTCGAAGAACCCACACCAGGAGAGTGCAGTGAAGAAATAACTACATCTTATAATAACAAATATCAAGAACTGTCACTAAAAATGAACAAATTTGAAAACAAAATGGATATTATCAAAAAGGAATGCAGTAAACAATTGGAACTTCTAAATGAAATAGTAAAAAAAAATCTGAACAGATTCTTGCCTTAGAGAAAACAATGACTGACCTAGATACTAGAGTGATAGAAAATGAATATCACAATGAATTTCTTCTGAAACAAAATACCAGGCTGACTGAGAAACTGGAAGACCTTGAAAGTAGATCAAGGAGGAATAACATAAGAATATATGGAATTCCTGAAAATGAAAAGGGTGCTAACATGATTCAATTCCTCAATAATTGGTTTTCATCAGCACTAAACATGCCTGAATCCCTCTCTTTTGGAATTGAGAGGGCTCATCAGTCCCTGGCAAATCCATCTTAATCTCTGAGTTCATCTAACCCCGGGTCTATAATAGTGAGATTTCTTTCCTCACAAGACAAGGACTTAGTGCAGACATCAGCTTGGACTAATTCCCCTATCAAGATGGGTGAAAAAGTTATTCATTTTGACAATGACTACACCTCTAAAGTCATATCCAGAAAAAAAATAGTGTGTTCCTCTAATTAAGTTCTTGAAAAAAGTCAATATTAAAGCTCAAATTCTTTTTCCTGGAAGAATAAAAATTGCCTTGTCAGAAGATGTGAAGATCTTTGATTCCCTAAAAGAAGCAGTACAATTTATCCAAAAGAAGAAAATGCTGTCAGACATAGAATAAATGGAATGGTCATCCCAAAGTTTGAAGAGACAGGCAACAAAAAATGGATGGTCTGTGAAGGAAGGAGCAAACAAAACTAAGAAACTAAAGGACAAATGAACAAATTCCTTCTAATTTTAAATGCTTTGTTTTATTTATCATAATATATTTGATTCTGGAAAATCTCTATACTATAAGGTAATGTGAATCATTTTTATTATTAACTTTCTCTTTTCCTTTCTATATCGACTTCTTCTAATTACATATAGTACTGAGTATTTAAATAGCATTTTTTCTCTTTCTCTCTTTCTTCTTTCATCCTATTCTTTTTTTTTTTTTGTTACTAATGTTCATTTTCTCTCTTTTTTCCCATTATAAGTGCTGTACATACTTTTCCCTTTTAAACAATTACAAATGATATATGTCTTCTAATTATTCAGCAATAGTATAATTTGACTTAATACCAAAGTGCTTTTTTTCTACTGGGTCAGTGGTGGGGTAATAATACATTTCTGATTAGTGTTTCTAACTAGATGTTTTAGACTCTTTGTTTAGATGCATATAAACATTAATACAGTACATTAATGGTGTTTTTATAGATAGCTAAATATAAGCTGTATACACACACACACACACATATATATATATATATATATATATATATATATATATAAAAATATATATACATATATATATATATATATATGTGTAAGGTTAATTTTTTTCTAAATATCTGTTTTTATATGAAAGGGTAATTTTTTTCATGATGTTGATGTTTTGTGAGGAAACTGGTGGTCTGTGTGACTATTCTCATTGTGGAGATTCATGACATGCACTGACAAGGCAGCTTGAGTGTTTTTTTTTTTTTTTGATTTCTGTAAATTCTAAAAGCTTCAGGACTTGAATTTCCCACCAAAAATGCTTCTTTCTTTACTAGAGACAACTTCTGTTGTGCATGAGTCTATTTAGATACTTTTAAACAAGTTTATGAAGCTGCAGCTTGAGGAAACAACAGTGATGACATTATTTGACCTTTTGAACTTGTTATATTTTTGTATTTAGAATTATTTTCTCTTAAAATTCTGTAATCCTTCACTTAGATACTTTAAATGGTAAATGATTAATTCTGATGGAAGTGTTTGACTCCTTTGAAAATACCTATTTTCTTTTATAGATGCATACATTCTGCAGATTCACTGACACTATTAGTAGCTAAATGACATCAAGTGAACTAGGAGCTGCATTAGAAAACTCATTATGCATATTAACATTGGACTTATGTTACATAACTAAACCTTTAGTAACTAAACAGAGGGTTGTGAGCCTTGTTTTGTTAATACATATGAGCAATATGTGTATAAGTGTAAAATATACTAGTTATGTTGTAATAAGTGTTATATATACATTCAACAGATCCTTACATGAAAAATATTAGATAGATGACTGACAAAATGGTTAAATTATCTGATGTTTCTTGAAAAGTCTTGGAAATATTGACAGTCTTCTTAACCTTCAGCTTCTAATGTTTATACATACTATGATTTGATGTGTACTTCTGGCATATCTACTTATTTGAGGTGCTATTATCATATAGCTTCAGTTATATTGAACACTTTCATTCTGATGTCTATTTCATGGATTCATATTTCTTTAGTTGCTTTCATAATGCTTTTTTTTTGTTTTTTAAACAATAGTCTAAGCAGAGATGGATAATTTGTGCCTTTTGGTGTTGGAGAGGTGGTGGATGGATGGTTTAGTTTAGTTAGCTAAACCAGAAACTTTGTATTTCATATATGTGTTTGTAAATAGTTTTGGGTTTTTGAAAATAGTGCTTAACACACTTTATGCATCCACGATCAGTAAGTTTTTAGTAGATTTCAAGTCAACATGGAAGAAAGGTCTTTCAGTAAGTAACAACATACACATTATAATCAATGGCTTGTAAACATTTATCATTAAATATTAATGGTTTGAACAATAATGTCAAAAGAGTTGGTTTGCTTAAATATATCAAAATGCATAAAGCTCAGATAATCTTTTTACAGGAAACCAAGCTATTAAAAAAAGATCTACAAAAATACTCATTTTAATGGCTATACCATTCTGGCTGATTCATGTTTTAAGACTAAGAGAGGGAGCACTCTTATTCTATGGAAAAATACTTATACTATGCCAAGAATTATAGATACAATTTCAGATAAAGATGGGATGCTAAGCATGGTTATTTTTGAAATCAATAGGAAGTGTTATACTTTGATTAATATGTACTGGATACTAAGACTAAGTACTAAATAAGTTGACAAATATCTGGACCTAATTACTTTAAATGCAAAAGGGGAAATTATAGCAACAGGTGATTTTAACTGCCTATTATCAGGCAATGATACTTCTAAAAATCGTAAAATAAAACTAACATCTCAAGCCAAGAAGTTAAATGACTTTACAAACCAGATGAACCTTAAGGATATACATGGTCTAAGAGAACATTATTCCTTACTCTATACTCACTATTCATATCAGTTTGGTGCACGTACACTGATAAGGTGCCTGTATCAAATAATATATATATATATATATATATATATATATATATATATATATATATATATATATATATATACTGCAAAATAAGTGATGTATCTATAATGACTTGTCTACTTTCAGCCCATAATGCTATAAACTTTACATTTATTATGCATACAGATGATTTAAGATTTCTACAGAGAATTTCTGCTTACATAACTAAGTTAAAAGACTTTAGGGAATGGATAATGAAAGAAATAGACATGCTTATGGAAACAAATGATAATGGTGAAGTGACTGATCCTATACTATGGGAAACCTTTAAAGTTTGTATATATGGTAGAATAAAATCATGGTACCTTAAAAAAAAGGAGAAAGTGGAACAAAAACTTTTGGATTTACAAAAAAAATAGACAAGATAAAAATGGATGCAAAACCAAATAAAGTAGCACATAATGAAATGACTAAGTTAAATCAAAAATACTTAGAAGTTCTGAACTATAATGCAGCCATAAACCTGGAAAAAATGAAATTATAATGTTATGCTGTAAATCCCAAATATCTACATAAAATCAAAATCTTATTAATGAGATTAAATATAAATGTGATGGTTCAGTTAAGAGTACATATAACTTAAGGGGCATATTAGAAGTGTTCAAAAACTGCTATAAAGATATAAAGAATAATACACCACTTTTGGAGACAGATAATGAAATAAATACTTTTATTCAAGAAAATTTAACTACTAAGGTGTCAATGCAACAAATTAACATATTGAATAAACAAATAACACTAACAGAAGTGAAAGAGTAAATAAAAAAATAAAAGAGAATAAAGCTCCAGGACTGGATGGAATAATTCCTGAACTATATAATATTTTCCTGAATATATAATAAAGAAAATGATGAGTGCCTTTACTATGGTTAAGCAAAAATGTATAACACCCCCATCATGGAAATATTAAATTTTCTTCCCCATATTAAAACAAGGTAAGGACCCCAAATCTTGTGATTCATATAGGCTAATTTAGACACTAAACACTGATTATAAAATTTTCATGACAATATTAGGTAATAGGATATAGAAAATAGTACCTAATCTAATACATAAAGATCAGACAGGGTTCATTCTTCATAACATTATTAAATTACTGTCATTAATAGACATACCATGCAAATACAAAAAACAGCTAACTATTATCAGCCTAGACATAGAAAAGGCTTTTGATTCTATTAGTTGGTCTTATCAACAAAGAATCTTGATTGGTTTTGAATTCTTCTCAGATTTTGTCAGCTTATTAATAAAAAATTATAGTGGTTCACAAGCTTATGTGAAAATTGGATCATGACTATCCTCACCACTAGAAATCTTCAAGGGAACTAGACAAGGTTGTCCTTTGTCACCATTATTGTTTGCTCTTTCAATGGAACCTTTTGCTACATATATCAGAAAAAGCAAAAGTCTTTCAAGTTAATAAGGACTGTTGTCCTAAGATACAATTATTTGCTGATGATATGTTGTTAACGTTGGGTGATATTAATGGTTCTTTGCATGATGTTATAAATACCTTAAGCAAGTCTGAAAGAATATCAGGGCTTAAATTTAATCATAATAAATCCAAAACATTATTAATTAACAAAAAAAATCAACAAAAACCTAAGACAGAATAGCCTGTTTAATTGGGAGAATGATGTATTAGAATATTTGGGTGTCAGTATAAATAGTACATGGAAAGAGTCTGTTAAACTAAACTATAATAATTTAATAGCCACCATTAGTGAGCTAATCAAAAGATGGAATAAAATGTTCTTCACAATGGAGGATAGGATCTATTTAATTAAAATGATAATTTTATCTAAAATTGTGTTTTATATACAGTCATTGATACTACCCCCTTCCAAAAACGTATTTAAAATATTAGATTCCATGCCACTTAAATTTTTATGCTTCCTCTTAAAACCTAGGATTGTATATAAATGGCACATTAGAGCTTGGAACAGTAATGTGATAGCATCCCTAGCTTAGATCTTTATTCCCAATCAGTTATAATTAATATAATATTACATTGGATCACACCTACCTGTATATTTGGCTGGAAAATAATACACGAGATTCATATAGTTGATGTCAGAATTATAGAAAATCAATTTAAGAAACAATATGGAATAAGTAGAGTTCATTGGCTTTTATGTAAATTTTGTACATTTAATAAGAAGTTTGATAATTTTTCTTATGGCATTAATCAAATATTTAATAACTTTAAAAATATAATTGATTGTAATTACAACATTAAATTCCTATTTCTTATATTCCCTATAGCATACTCCCCTGATTGCCTAAAATCTTTCGACATCAATGCAATGCAAAAATGAAAGGAAAATAACTTGATATTCTGGCATCAATTTATTGAAAATAAGAGTATTAAACCACTAAACTCTCTTTCATGTAGTTTTGATAATAGTCAAGACAGTTGACTGTTTATACAATTATTACAGCAGTTTATAGAAAACAAAAGGAGAGTATCTATGAACCTAGAGACTGACTCTATACCTAGTTTCATTTAGCTTTTTATTAGGTGTCTTGATAAAACAAATGTTCAAAAATTAATATCTCACCTATCTATAAGATACTAAGAGAAGACATTCTAAAGTTTGACTCAGATTTTTGGAAGTACTAGGTGAAGATTAATGAAAACAAATATATGATGAATCCAAAAAAATGTTATTGAAATCTACGTATGATACCTCTTCTTCGTTATATTGGAGATTGTATACATGGAAATTTGTGAACAGAGGTTTCTATGATCCACATAAATAAAATCTTATACTCAAAAACAGTGAAAGTAAATGTTGGAAATGTGATGAATTACTAGAGGCCAACTGGATTCCCATGTTCATTGAATGTAGAAATGTTGTTCAATACTGGAAAGACTTCAGATATTTTGTAAATGCTTTATGGTCTGATAACTGTCATATTTCTAACTCACTAATCCTATTCAATGCCTTTTAGAACCCACCACTGTACTAATCTAAAACAACTAGGTTGACTAGAATTTCAGCAACAACTAAAAATTAATCATCTAGCCATAACCCATCAACTTCTATATCAACCTGACAAAACACCTATACTATCTATTCTTATTCACCCCTACCACAACCTAAACTCCCTAAGATCAGCACACAAACGTCTTGTAAATATTGGCAAAACTAACAACAAAGCTGGAGACTCCCTCTTTTCTAACACTGTTGGAAAACACTGGAACCTCCTCCCCTATGAACTTTTTTCTATTCCCTCAAAATCTCTCTTTAAAAAGAAACTTAAACTCTACCTTAAATCACAATGGCTGTACCCCTGTAGTAATCCTGACTAACTTTAGCCTCCGACACCTGACTACTTTCTACAGCTTTTTGACCACTGTATCTACCTCATATTTTCATCCACTGATTCTATATCTCCTTCTCACTATCTACATACAGGTATCTATATATATATATATATATATATATATATATATATATATATATATATATATATATATATACATATATAATTATTTCTATATATATGTATTCTTTCCACTTCTTATACCGCATGATATACTAACATATCTGCCAGGCTTCTTCATACTATCCTGTATCCTCTAGTACTATACATTATGCTAGTATTCACCATAAATACCACTTTAAGCAATATTTTGTAATAATATTCTTTCTAAATGTTCTACTTTCTGCAATTTGTACTTTATAACTTTGTCACCAGTTAAAATGTTATCTTTATTTGCCTAAGTTCATGTACTGCTGTAAAGTTTTTTTCACGTTTTTTTTTATGTAATTTCATTTTGAATGTTGGAGCTTATCTCCCTGGGCCTCTACTGAAAATGGACATATATCCAGCTAGACTAGCCTGGTCAACAAATATAAAATAAAATAAAGAAATAAAGAAATAAAACTAATAAAATGTTCCTATACCTAATGTAATACCTAAATCTCAGATTCAGTTACTCTGGTCAATTCTTGCAATTGCCAGAAAAGTTATTACTTGGAACTGGAAAAGTAAAACATATTTGATTTTTAAAGATTTTATTAATTTAGCCAAAGTTGTTTGTAAAAAAGAACTCTAAACAATTTGTTATAGAACTCATAACATTACTCATAAAAAAATAGCATGGCAAAAATTGGAAAACCTTTTGAACAAATACTGATAACTTCTCATGAATAAAATGATTGCTTATCATGGATGAATGTAAATATTGTAAATAGTTTTGTTATCATTTTATTGTATTTGTTATATGTGCATTTGCATATGTTTATAATGAAAACAAAGAATGTTTTTGAAAAAAATGATAATATTAATATTGTTGTGAAGTTTTTATGCTGATGAAAACATTAGTTCAACACAACTTTACTTGGCTTGATTGATACTCAATATATATATATATATATATATATATATATATATATATATATATATATATATATATATATATATATATATATATATATATATATATATATATATATATACACACACACACACACACACACATATGGGTTTTGTTATCACCAAACCACTGTTTTTTTTTCTTTTTGTGATAGCAAACATGCTTTTATTATTGTATAATTTGTGAATGACTGTTGTATATTATTTTAGATGCAGTAATGATACAAAACCAGGGATCAAAGCAGAGAAAGGATAATTTTAGCCATGAGACCACCATTCTCATGGCAACCCTTAGGACATATGGTAAATGTCTTATTTGAAAAGGGGGGTCTAAATAATCTGAGAGGACAAAGGTCTAAAATCAACTAGTTATGGATATAAATGCTGTTGGTGGAAGGAACAGCACATCAACAGAATGCAAGAAGAAGGCAAATCATATGGTAGGACATGCCAGAGCTAAGGCAAGGCAGACTGCATCTGCCAGTATCAGTACTGGGATGGATCCTCAAATGAGAAATATTTCCACGCATTCATGGAGGTGATTGTGACAGAGAAGATAATGGAACTGTAATAATGGGAGGTCTGTTCATGAAAGTCAGTTTAAAAACAGTAATACATATTTATATAGAGGATTAAATGCTGACATGCAATGATTACATTTAACACACCAATTACTATTTACATATGAACTCACCACTTCTGCACATAATGACAGTGAAGGCACTGTGGATGGTAGGTGGTCTTCACACCTCTTTACTCAGCACTCAGTAATGAGAGTTACTTTTTTTATTAATAATGTATTTGATTATTTTTTCACAGGGTCAGTAGCAGAAAGAAACATGTCTACCATACCAATAAATATGAAGGATAGCAGCAGAATGCCTGTTGAAGATGATGATGACGATTATGATAGTTACATTTATGAGGCAGCCTGAGGAAAGTGGCACACAAAGCCCAAGTTTAATAGCAGGATCTCACAAACCAAGCATGTTAGTAACTTTGCAAGAAATGGCAAAAAGTCAAGCACATGTTGAGAATGTACTCATACTTGTACAAGAGGAAAATCCATGCACCTCTACACCAGTATTTCCAAACCACTTTCAGGATGATGGCAGAAATTCAGAGGTAACAGTGTCCACAGTTAGACTTTTGCAAAGGGGAGCCAGGTATAGAAATTTGTTACATCTACTCCAGGAAATACATAAAGCATTGGCTGCCCATCAGCAAATGGGCCATGACATTGTTAATGCTCAGAGCACTGCCACAGAGAATCAGCTAGAAATGGTCAAAGTCTTCTGGTGAGTATTTGAGGATTTTCAGCACTACACAAAATTACAGGGAGTAGGGATAATGTAATGCTTACACTGATGCATTGTATGGTGGCACATCAAGCATCCATGGCCACCTCCATTTCTACAGTAGTTAGTACTTACCAAACACAAGTAGGGGTCAGTCTTTTAAGAGGAAAGGTACTGTCCAGTCATGTGGGGTAGATCATAAGAAATTACAAGTGCTTCTCATGAAAGTACTATAATCATTAGGGTGGCCCAGCACAACAGATTCCATGCAGACCACATCAGCATTCATCTAAACTTAGCAGAATCTCTCATTCTAGGTCTTGGACCTGAAGTAGTGTCATATTAGTGTCTATAGGATCACTTGAGTCAAGTAGGTCATGACAATGGACCAACTCACCATCTAGCTCTCATGACAGCACTTCTTCAAAATCATTTGCATCATCACTTACCCCATCTTTAGAAGATGTGTATGACATATTTGATCTTGACCTACTGTGATTCAAGTATAACATTTCTGTTGCTTGCAATTTGACCTTCACTTAGAGATGCTGATTTTTAACTCAAAGGGAAATCATTTATTAAATAAAATATAAAAAAGAGGGTATACACTGTAACCAAGTCGTAGGATACTTTTAACTGCATGCATTTCAGTCATATAATAGCATTGCTTAAAACCACAGAAATGTGGAAAGAAACCTGTAATCATAACATAAAATTGCAGTGATTAACACCAATAATGCCCCATGCATTACCACTGTTACAGCTGGAAATTACCTACAATGTAAAAGTAGTAATATGCAAATATTCTGAGAAATACTAATAAAAACAAAAATAAAGTAAGTATACTACCATGTAAACTAACACTGCTGCCACTTCACCCTTACCACTGCACAAATGATGACATTTGTGCCTCTGAAGACACAAATTATCTTATTCAACAAAAATAAATAACCTTATATGTGCAGTACCTTCACAGAGAACGATAAGTCAGTTGAAAATTGAAAAAAAACATTCTGTAATTTAAAAAAAAATGTAATGAGATACATTTTATACAATTGCAAGGTATGAACTCATGTCATATACTGAAGTAACATTTGCTATTAAATGTACAACTTCAGGTCATTCAGTGTGTGCATACTTAGGAACACTACCTTAGCAGAATTTATTGTGCAAACCAGTTAAAAATGTAATTATTCCTTATATGATGCCCTATAACATCACTGAATAGGAGTAAGTGAGCACTCAGGCATGACTTTTTATGAATAATAATATTGTTCTAAAATGAAAAAAAATATTATTTAAAGATAAGCAGGACTATCTGATGAACAGTGGCATAGACCATGCACCACACAACATCAACATGATCTTCACCAACTCCCTTTTCCCATTTTTCTACATGGAGTCAGGGTGTCATATTAACTACCAAAACCAAACAGCAGAAATCAGAGTAGAATGAATGAATGATTGATCAGATTTAATTAAGACTTCATCAGAATGATTCTGATGAAGTCTTTGGACGAAAGCGGTGAATTAAATCTGATCACGCTATTATTTTATCATTCATTCATTCTAGTTTGCCTCTGATTGCTGCTTCTGCTGTTTGGTTTTGGTTGTTGTGTCAAGTACAGGCTCTTTGGTGGATTATGTGTCATATTAACTGTTGCCATCTCTCTTGATTCAATGACACTCTCCTACCATCTTCAACAATTATGCCTGGCTATCAAAGGTCTTCCCTTACACAATCTATCCACCACTTTTCTGGATGACCTCATTTCCCCTTGTCTTCTGCCTGTCATTTTCAAATCTTCTACACCAGATTGTCTTCCACTTTTCAGTATGTGTTCCCAAACCCCTGTAATCAATTCCATTTGACCTTGTCTATTATTGAAGGTACTTTGGCTTCTGCTCTGATATCTTCATTTCTTCATCTGTCCCAAAGTATATGCATCCTACCATCTGTCTCAGTCACTTCATCTGCATCACCTCTAGCTTCCTCAGCTGCTCTGCCTTTATTTCCCAGGTTTCTCTACCACACAGTGCTACTGGTTGTACCAATGTTTTGTACACCTTACTTTTCAGCTTCTTTGGCATTCATCTATCATACACTACCCCTGACACTCTGGGCCAGTTCACTGCAGCCCCTATGATTCTAGAGTTGACCTCCTCATTCAGACTCCCCTTCTCTTCAACAACTCCTCCCAGATACTTAAAGCTGTTATCTGTTCCATTATTTTCCCTTCTGTCTCAATTCTCAACTTCTGATTTCTACTTGCTGCCATTACAACTTCTTACCTGTACTTATTTTCATCCCACGTGCCTTCAGATTTGCATTCTATTCCCCTATCCTTTGCTGAAGTTCTTGCTCGAGTCTGCATGCAATATCATATCATCTACATACAGCAACTTTGTTGATCTTTCCTCTCTACCCTGTTTGCTAATGTAGTGCATCACCAGTATGAACAGCACTGGGCTTAAAGTTGAACCTTGCTGCACACCTACTCCCACTTGGAACCCCTCTGTGAGACCGAACACTGTTAAGTAATTTGGTCTTTGATCCACCACACGACTGCCCTCTTTTCTTGGGACCTTGACATATGCTTTCTTCAAGTCTAGGAATGCCCATTTGGACTCTTTCCTCATCAATAGTTTCTTCCCAACTATTTGTTTTACTGTATACATCAGGTCAGTTGACTGCTTCCCAATCTGAATCCAAACTGCTTATCTCCCATCTTACTTTCTACTTATCTACATATTTGTCTATCAGTCACCCTCTCTGGGACTTTCATGCAGCATGACAGGCATCCGATACTTCTGCACACTGCTATGAGCACCCTCAGGGGCCATTTCTCCCATATCTCAACCAACATAGGATCATAGGTTGTTACTAGGATAATGACCACTGGAACTCTTACAAGCCTAGCTATACATGCCAAGCCCATTTGAGTCTCTGAGTATCAAGCTCAGGTCCAGTATCCGGTCCAGCTGGTGAATCTGGGAATCTTGAGGCAATGTTACAACTGCCTCATGTACACAGACAACCCTCTCCTCCTCCCAACAAATTCCAACACATGTGAGAGATGCAACCATATAGCCAAACTGGAGGCTAAGCTCTCTCAACTCAGTACTGGCATAACCAGTCAGTAGGAGAAGGAAACCACACTCACTACAATTCCAGTCTCACATAGACCTACCGCGACAGCAAACCAAACACATAATCACACAAAAACATACTCGGAGGCTCTAAATAAAGATCTGCCGAAGCAGCAGAGACCTCCAAAGCAGACACCCAAGCAGCCGCTACCCCAAAACAAAACACGTGCAACACATATCTCACAAAGCCAGTGTGCTGAACAGTCACAGCCCTTAAGACTAAACAACACACCTGATACACTTGTAATAGGTGACTCTATCATCAGGCACACTGACGTCCTGCTCACCAGGCTGAACAAGGAGAGGGTCATGGTGAGCAGCCTGTCGGGCGCTAGGATCTGCCACATAACACAAGCACTCAGGTCACTCCAAGGCAAGTACAAATATGACTCAGTCATTGTCCATGCTGGTGTGAATGACCTGAGACGTACCTCCCTGGACTACATGAAAAGAGACATAAAGGAGCTCTCTGAGAATGTAGTCCAGGCCGGTATGACCCTGACCTTGAGTAGCATCTTACCCTCACCAAGAATGATGCCACAATATGAAGACAAGATGATCAATTTCAACAATTGGCTTAAGTACTGGTGTCATTCAAAGGGGATCCAATGCCTGTCAGCTTGGGATGATATGCTCGACAAGCCACGATGCTTCGCTAGGGACGGCTTGCACCTGTCACCCCTGGGCTTTCGGATATTGGCAAAGGCTCTTGCTACCCCCATAGTGCCTTTTTAGGCAAGGCTCAAAGACAAACCCACCTCCATAGGTATCACAAGGGATAAGAAACTAAGAGTAATGCTACTCAATGCCAGAAGTCTAAACCTCAAGATGCACTTTTCGAAACTCTCCTTAGCATGGAGAACATCGATATCTGTGCAGTAACAGAAACCTGGTTCAGGGCTCCCGAGAGCACCCCAGCACTACCAGGTTATACCTCATACCATGCTTTTCGTCCCCAAAACTTGGACCGAACCACAAAAGGAGGGGAGTATCGATATTCATCAAAGATACCCACACCTCCAGGTTGGTGGCAAAGCACGAAGCATCAGAGACTATCCATGTGCAACTAACAGTGGGTAAAACTGCCTTCCAGTTTATAGCCTGCTACAGACCACCCTCCCAAACCCAGGAACCCCACTCGGCCTTCCTGAGAACACTGGAAAATATGAAGGTCTCTCCAAACACCATTATATTGGGTGACTTCAACTACCCAAACATAGACTGGAAGCATTACTCTAGCTCCAACACCCTAGCCCAAAGGTTCCTAGAATTTATAAACTCAAATGCTATGGAACAACTTGTTACCACTCCCACAAGAGGGGAAAACATACTGGACCTGATCATCACCAACATGGGGACTCTATACTCCAGACCAGAAGTGTATCCCTCACTGGTAAGATCAGACCATAAACTAATCTCACTGGATATTCACATCCCAACCCAACCCCTGCCCAGAAAACCACAGTGAAAAACTTCTCTAAAGCAAATTTCACACTCCTCAAAACAGAGGTGGAATCCTTCAAAGCCCCGGGGCCTGTGGAAAATACAGCCCAGACCGCAGAATCCTTTATAAATGCATTCTATGAACACCTTCAGGAATGCATGGATCATGCGATCCTAAATAAAACCAAGACCCAATCCTCCAAAGGCAGACGTCCTGTCTGGTGGACCCCAGCCATAAACAAACTATACAATAGAAGGAGGAAGCTACTAAATGATAGAGCAAAATCCCAAAAGGGAAGGCATCACTGATCAGTATTAGCAAAACTACGGGCACACATAAAATTGTCTAAGGCCAGCTTCGAGAGAAAAATTGCACAGGACACTAAGGATAATCACAAGGCTTTCTTTAGTTATGTTAGGAACCTGGGTGGTAATTCCCAGATATGCTCAGAATTAGTCCAAAATGATAAAAATACACCGAACTCACAGACATTGCCAACATCCTAGCTGACAGGTTCAGCGCAAACCCCCACCAAAAGGGCAAATATCTATCCCAGCAGAGTGCTGCCCCCCTGACATCTCAGATGCTCAGGTAAGAGCCGCCCTCTCCAAAGCAAAAAACACAGCATCAATGGGACCAGATGGTTTCCCGGGCTGCATCCTACATGAACTCCAAGAAGAGCTAAACCCAAACATAAAACTACTGTTCAATCTCAGCCTTACTACAGGATATGTGCCCAAAGAGTGGCGTACAGCAACAGTGGTCCCTCTCCATAAAGGTGGTGCCTCAACGGATCCTGGAAACTATCGCCCCATAAGCCTGACTAGCTTGGTCTGCAAAGCTATGGAAAGGATCATCATGGACCTCATAAATAAAGATATTGGGGACCTACAAACACTGGATCCTACCCAGTTCGGCTTTGTTAAGGGCAGATCCTGCCTCTTAAACCTGGTTGATTTCTTTGAAACAGTCACCAAGGCCATTGGCGAGGGGCAGGTGGTCCACACAGCCTACCTGGACCTCGCAAAAGCCTTCTATACAATACCCCACTCGGGCATTATAGATAAGCTCACCAGCTTAAATATAAACCCCTATGTCACTAGATGGATTGCAAACTGGCTCAAGGACAGAACCCACATGGTTAGAATTGCTGGAGCCATGTCAGACTCCAAACCAGTTACAAGTGGTGTCTCACAAGGCTCAGTCCTGGGACCTCTCTTGTTCGGTATATATTTCTCGGAGGCACAAGCCAACACGGAAGGACTGTGGCTGACCAAGTTCGCAGATGACTGCAAACTGGGTGCCATAATCGACTCTCCAGCCGACACAAGCATCCTCCAAAAGGGCCTCATAGAAACAGACAACTGGTGCCAGAGCCATGGCCTCAAGCTAAATGCCAAAAAGTGTATAGTCATCCCCTTTGGCAAAAACAAAGTGCCCACAAATTACCACATAGGTGGTAATCCATTAAGTACAGAAGAAGTAATTAGGGTCCTGGGGACCCAAGTTGATAGCAATCTCTCATTTGACAACCACGTGGCCAAAGTGGTTAGAAAAACATTTTATATAGCCCACCTAATCATGAAGGGATTCACATCTAGATCAGGGGACGTCATCGTGCCTCTTTACTCATCCCTCATCAGGCCCATAATTGAGTACAATGCCCCTTTTGGGATGTACCTTACCAGACAGCTGCAGCAACTGGAAAAACCCCAAAAGTACCTCACCAAGAGGATCAAAGGGCTCAAACCGATGCCATATGCTGCCCGGTTAAAGAAACTCCAGCTCTACTCAGTGGCATACCACCTGTTCAGAGGCAATCTGTGCCTGACGTATAAAGCCATGTCCAACACGGAATGAATGGACATACTGCACCTCAGAAAATCCAAATCCCATCGAGCTACGCGCTCGAGAGACTTGAATCTCAGCACTGAAATAAATAGGACATGCTGGAGGGACAGATTCATAACCCAGAGGCTCCCTTCACTCTGGAATAAAATCCCAGTCCAGGTTAGGCAGAGTCCCTCATTGACTCTCTTTAAGAGGAATCTTGATGAGTGGATGGGAGATCGTAGGTTTATCCCGGGTATCACTTCTGTGTCACTGTTAGACAGAGGCACAGTATACTAACCTCGAAAATGGGCATAGCAAAATAAATTTAAAATGGGTGGCAAAAGCCAAACACATTCTGGCTAGGCTTATAAATGCCCTAGGGCAGATAGCCTAGTATGAACCTATGAACCTAAGTGCATCTGTGGGGAGGGCAATGTTAGTAGACAGGTAACTAAGGGATTTGTGGGGGGTATTATTTAGGATAATACTTTTCTAATTGATGGCCTCTGTCCATAAGGGACATGGGGGCCAGACTGGCCACAGGCTTATGATTTTTCCATCCAATTAGTAAACCCAAATGCACAAGACACAAACCCAATGAAACATGAAGCTCAAACCGGGATAAGCAGCCAAACCAGTACCCAATGTCCTAAACGTAAATTGTTTATTGTTCAAATTGGGTTGTTGGGTTTTTCCATCCAATTGTCAGTGTTTTATTTGAATAGAGTTATGGACGATTTCTGTTTTACATGGATGGAGAGCCTATTCTATAGTGCTGGAATCCATTGGGACACACATATGTCTTTCCAGAATGTTCTGTTTATGTCACAAGTGAAGAACATCTTTAACATATCTGTTGTGACTTTAACTGAGCCTGCTGCTTTCCCTGACTTCATTTTCCTTAGTGCTGTTCTTACTTCATCTAGGGTAGGCTCCTCCTCTTCTTTCATCATAGTTTGTGCCTGGGGCACTACAGCTTATGTGGATTTTTCTGCATTCAGAAGATGCTGGAAGTACTCCTACCTGGCTTTGATGTCCTGTGGACTGGTGAGCATTTTGTTTCTGGCTTCTCTTATGAAGGACATCTGACTATTTTCTATATCAATCATCTTTGCCTTGCAACCTGATATAGTTTCTTTGTGCAATCTACTGACTTACTTTCTAGAAGGTGGTAGAGTGACTCTGATGCCTTGTTCTTTGGTATTGCTACTCCTTTTTTAGCTTCTTTGTTAGCCAGTCAGTATTCCTTCCTATCCTGGTCCATCTTTTCTATCTCTCATGTTTATTGCACTTCTTCTTTCTTTGATGACTTCCCTGACTTTTTCATCCCACTGCTAGTTTTCCCTTTGTACATTATTTCCATGGCTGGCTTGGCCACAAATCTGTTCTGTAGTCCTCACACATGCTGTTTTGAGGTACTGCCAGTCATCTTCAACTCCATCTATGTCTTTTTCTTTCTGAGATCCTACAGCCCTAAGTCATTTCTTGAAATCTTGTGCTTTCTCTCCACCACACAGCATAGCCCATGCATATCACTGCATGAATCCATTTTATTCCATGTGTTTTTTACAAGAAAGGAAACACAAACATGAATGTCATGGTCTATAGTTCTAGAATACATGCTGCCTCCTTACCTGTGCAGCCATATTCTGTGTATGAGCCTGCCACATGGGATACCTTGCTATTGTTGCTGATAACAGGTCACCATTGGTCACAGTAGGACTGAAACTTGGAGCTGCAGTGACAACAGGGGTCACTTCACTACATGATCATGTTATGCAGAATGCAATATGCAGTAAACACCTTTCATGCAGTAGCTGGGTCATACTGAAGGGTAGCCCCAAGCTCATCCAGTCATCTGAATCTGGACTTCAATTGCCCTCTCACTGACAATATGGATCTGAGATAGGGCTGTGTTATAATTGTTTTCAGCAGCTCCACTTAGATTTCTCACTGTTTTCATGAACCATAGCTCCAGTGGATATGCAGTATCACTTGAAAGAAAAGAAAGACAATAGATAAAATGAGGAGGGGATTTACTATTCAGCAGTACATTTTAAAATGAATAATTTCTTCAATAAAATAAAAAAATGAAACAAAATATGTTCCACTTACCAACAAGATAATTACTGTCCATCCTACTGTGCAGGAAGAAGTGGTAGAGTGATCTAGTGTGCCCAATATGGTTGTCATGTAGTCATTCACACTGCCAGGATGCAGGGCAGAGACATTGCTAAAGCCCCCTCATGCATTATACACCATCTAGCAATTGTTGGAATGGTAGCCTATTGCAGTAGCACTTATCCTATTGCATCCTTATTGCAATTGTGTCCATCTGGTCCATAGGATTAGTGGTAGCCTATTGCAGTACCACTACTCCTATGGACCAGATAGACACAATTGCAATAAGGATGCAATCACATTGGGTACCTCAGGGAAATGTGCCATCCCATAACAAGTATGCATAGTACAGGCTCAGTTCTGAAGTGACACCAGAAAATTGATGTACTGATCCACACATGCCAAGAGTACAGCCACAAGCTGTTGAAGTATCCTTGAGACAGAAGCCTGTGAGTTATCCAGTATGTCTCCAGTCTGTCTCTGGAAGGTCCCTGTGGCAAATATAGTGAAGACTATATTTACCTTTATTTCCATAGTGATAGGAAGATCATGCATCACCCAATGCCCCTGTGGAAGCCATACATACTTATTAAGACCCTCATAATATCCCATGTCCAATTGAAATCTGTCACGTTTCTCCTCCTTCTTGGCCCACGAGTTCCACTGGGTGTAGGCTGTTTTGAATCAGCCAAGACAAGTAGCTCACAACAGGAAATAGCAAGGCTAGCAACAAGTGAGAAAATCACCACAGATTGTAAAATAGATAGAAAAAATATGATTCCTCCTTTTAAAGCAAATCTGCAGATGGCATGGGAACTTGTAAATTTCTGACTATGGATTACAAATATTTGAGAGAAGGACTCATTAGCATACTTTCTTTTGCATCATTTCTCATTTGCATCTCATTTTAACTTCATTTGCTTAAAGATACTCATGGTCATTGCACATTAGCATAAATGGCCTCTATGAGCTACAGCTTTGCTGCAGAAACACAAAGACAGTGCCAATAGACTTGATGCATTTGTATGACTGTGAAAACCACTGAGAATCCTTAGTCCTCAAATCCATCACAGAAAATTGTGTTAATTTAACTAAAGGCACGTCAAAGGCACACCACCACCTATCAAGGTATCCAGCATTCTGGGTTCATTTGATTTGTGTACCTAGATTATTAGGGTCTATGTCAAGTTTTTGAACACTTAAATTTTTGAACGTTACATGGTCGAGACCAAACATTCGAAATTTCAAGTGTTCGAAGATTGACTTTCAATGGCACCGTACAGTGCAGATGGGGAGAATTTCCCTTTTCTGCACTGAAGTGCAGTCTCGGAGTTGATATATTTAAGTATGGGGGTGTGGGGAGCACACTGTTAAGGTGTGTTTTTCTTTTTTTTTTTTTTTTTTATGTGATATTCAAACATCCAAATGTCGAACATTTGGTCTCGACCATGTAACGTTTAACATTTTGGATGTTTGAATATTTAACATAGACACGATTATTAGTAAAATAACTTGATTTTTAAAGCTGTGCTAATTATCATTACATATTTCAAACAAAATGCATCCTGTGCCACAACAGAATGTAAAGCAATTACAGAAATGTCATTATTTTCCTGTATGCCTATCTATCTATCTATCTATCTATCTATCTATCTATATATCTATAGTCATCCATCCACAGTCTGACTCCTCTTTCTGATGCTTTACATATCTAGCTCAGGGATCATAACAAATGTCTTAGCTGACTACTACTCAAAGACGATCAGCAAAACAGTGCAGTGGTGCAGTGGTTAATGTTGTCACCTCACAGGAAGAGGTTATGTGGTTCAGTTCTATGTTGAAGTGCCTTCTGAGTGAAGTCTGCATATCCTCCCTGCCTTCGTGTGGATTTCCTCTGGGTACTCTGGTTTCCCTCCCACATTCCAAAGACATGGGTCTGCAGTATATCTCCCCAGGCTTCCACTAAAAATAGGCTCTGTCCCAGTTGGACTTTTCTGGTCAACAAATGTTAAATAAACAAATAAAATATTCCTGGCATGACAATTAATGTACATTTCAAATAAAAGTCTTGTCCACATACCTGATGTAGTTAAGTACAGAAAAAGATAACAACTGTTATCCAGTATAATATTTGTTATATGATATGCTATTAATATGAAGTAAAAAATATGTTACATATACCATCCCCTATGAATATGCTACCAAAGTAAGACGAGCAACAGCTATGTGCATCATTGTGAAAATAAGTAAATAAATAAACATAAAAAGTGTCAGCTGTGGACATCATTGCTAAAATCAGTAAATAAATAAATACAAAAAAATAAATAAATAATGTCATGTAATGCTAATAAATTAGGACATGCCAAAAGTAGTGCAATACATCTTCCATATAAGCAAATATAACCACTGTGGGATACACACTCACACACACACACACACTCACACACACACACACACACACACACACACACACACACACACACACACACACACACACATATGTAAGAGTGTATATGTGTGTGTGTGTCACACAAAGTGCCTGATGTATGCACTATTATTCATTACTCATACAGTACGGGTCTATATCAGAAGTTTGAACGCACAGGTGTCCAAACACCGTAACATAGAACTGGGAAGCTCGAAATGTCAAAATAGTGAAGCCGTGGAACACCAAATTTTTTCCCAGGGAAAATATTTGGTGGGCCATTTCCATGGCTTTGCTATTTCCTCCACTGTGGTGCGATCTCGGAGTTGGTATATTTAAGCAGGGGGGTGTGCATGGCGCATCACCTCACATTGGGGGGTGTGGGGGCAAAGCCCCCTACATTAGGAACATTTCATAGTGTACATGTGTTTTTTGTTTTGTACCGAAACAGAGATTTTTTTCCCTGGGAAAAAAAATCACTGTTCTACGCATTCAAAGTTATTGCATTTCGAACTTCCGGGTTCGACAATTCCGTATTCAAACTTATTACAGTTCGACTATGTGATATAGACCCATACAGTACTACTGTGTACTAGACTTGAGCTGCTTGGATCTCATCATCTTAAAAACTTGGCTAACAAAATCTTTTTTTTAATTGTTAATGTTCTGACACTGTGTATTAGTTGGTATTGCAAAGTTTCTAAACTGAAATAATTGGAAATTCCTTTAAAGCAGCAATATAAAATAGACCGCAGGAAAGGTAAACTCTGAATCAACAGATTAGGTAACAAGGCTCAATCTACAGCAAACTTCTCAGTACAAAGATGAGGATGCTACTGTGCTGGTTCAGCTATAGCTATGAGAAATATATTCCTTTTTTTCTAAGTAACACATCTGGATTTGATAGCTCTTAGGTACATACTCTGCAGCGTCTTAGAATACTAATTGGGTTATGAATGCAGATCAAAGGCTCAACAGTTTATTAGCTGAAACACAAAGTGACAAGATGCTAGTTGTAGTTCAAATCAAAGTGTGTGTGTGTGTGTGTGTGTGTGTGTGTGTGTGTGTGTGTGTGTGTGTGTGTGTGTGTGTGTGTGTGTGTGTGTGTGTGTGTGTGTGTGTGTGTGTGTGTGTGTGTGTGTGAGTGCGTGTGTGTGTGCGTGTGTGTGCATGCGTGTGTGTGCGTGTGTGTGCGTGTGTGTGTGTGTGTGTGTGTGTGTGTGTGTGTGTGTGTTTACTGTAAATTGTATTCCAAAATGAAGTACAGTTAGCTACAATGATGAAAATAGTATGCCATAAGTATTTGCTTCTCTGTTATTTTCACTTTTAAAAACATTTTCCTGTTAAAATTTTCAGAAGCTAAACAATGAAAAAATGTGTTTATTACAATATTGTTTAAATTAATAAAATGTAAATTTAAAAATTCATTTCCAAATGGATAACTCTTCTTGCCTTTTGTTCACATTTTATGAAGCTCTCATTATCTTACTGTTCCATGCCAGACTGTAGAAACAGAATGACATTTCACTGCCAACTCTTACAGCCATGAGTGCTATGAAAAGCTTCTAATTTGCACTACTCAAAACTCTTGCAATAGTAGCTTGCAGTCTTGTAACATATTACTGACTGTGCTGACACTTAAAACAACTGGTGTGCAATTTAAGGTTGTGCATTTAATGTTTTTATTAATATATGTTAATTACCTCATTTGCCTGAAATACTCCTCATGTTGGCTGTTCATGAAAACAGCAATTATTATTAAATTCAGGGCAACAACTAGAAATTTTAGGGCCCAAGGCAAAATGTCTACGACTGGGTTCTCCACACTTTGCACACAAAGCCCCTTTGCATTTCCAGTTAGCTCCCAGACTTGATGTATGTGTCATACTAGGCTTTAGGCCCTGGACAAAGAACACTGACACTCCCATATGTCTCACTGAACACTTCCTGCAACACTCCACTGCTCTCTCTCCACTAGTCCCCTCCTGACTTCCCATCATGACAACATAAAGTGAATATTTTTTACACTTCATCTTACTCTTCAGCATTTTCTTCATCTTTTTATACACCCTAAATGGCCACAATTACATCAACAACTGGAAAACAAATCTGTATTAAGTAAATGTCATACACTTTGAGGTGCATTTCCATGCTTTTATTAACCCTTTTTATTCAGTGATGTCCCAAACAAATATCATGTATAAGGAAATAAACTCTTATTAAACAGTCTTATTTTTTTTTCAAGGAAGAAGAAAGTTGTGTCCAAATAAACTGAGAAGACAAATGCTTGCAAGGATGTATAACTCACATTTGGGAAATGTAAAGTAACAAGCATCATCATTTTGGAAAACTTCATTATTTCATCTTGAATCTTACAAAACAGCCATTGTTTTCTGACTTGGAGTGTTTTAGCTATGGGACCAAGGAGTAAATAATACTTTTTGTCCAAAATACTCATTTTGCCCACACTGATTAAAAAAAGCACTTTAAAAAAATATACAAAACATTTCTGCTGGCATTTGACACTGCATGCTTCAAGACAGCAGTGTTACACACCAGTATGGTTATAGAATACATATGCTGTAGATCACACTACATTTACATTACAATTGTTAGCAAAAAGAATTTCACTGTGGCTTACACTAGGAAGATTACACTCCATCTACCAAAGGCCAGTAGTCAGAGTACCTGCCTTCCTAGGTCAGATTCATTGGATGATCTGGAGCCTGAACCATGTGGCACAGCACCCTTTTGGATTACACACTGCATTCCTTGAAAACAAACTGCTGATATATAAAGTACACCGAAGCATTACATGGATAAGACACCACAGTTCAATATGCACTTTCCATAACACAGCAAATCATTCATTTAAAGGTAATGCTGTTATATAGATTTACTTATAATATCTGGAGCATATGAGTAGCATATGCTATAACAAATCACCCATGCTGCCATTTCTTACATCACTATGCGCTCAGTCAAAAATAACTGCTTCTGTATATGACTAAGTGCATAATATTAATGCTTGCTGATTATTGACACTATACATATCGATGAAGAAATGCATAATATAGTGTAACTGCATTTTAATTAGGAAGTCACATGTTTTATGTACAGCCAAGAAGTCTGTTACAGTCTGTCAAATGAAAAATATAACAAACTGTGTAACTGACCCACTCTGGAACATAATAAATCCAAACATTCAAAGAACTGATGACCAGGTGGCAGAATGACTCGAAAAAAAGCTTTACTGATGTATCTGTTAAGCGATGTATATTAAAACATAGACATCTTCAGAATCATAAAAATATTAAAAATGAAGACTGCAAAGTTGAAAGCTTTACCTTGTCTATACCACTGCTTAAAAAGCCATTCATTTACAATGTTACAAAAACCTGATATACATGTTAATGGTATATTGCAACAACAAAGTGACTGATACTAATATATAAAGATACAGTAGCCCCAACATAAAAATCTAACAAAATAATAAACACCAACATTTTATTACTCAGATGCTCTAAACTTTAATTCACTAGTGATAGATATGGCCTTATTAAGAACTGAAGAATTAGATGCATCAAGCCGCAGCTGCCATAGCACTTCTTTATGCGGCAGACGGTTTTGCCTGTCACCATCATAAACAGAAGAATATATTTTTTCTAAAATAGAAAACTTGAATTTAGCAAAATTCCTACAAGAAATAGCATGCCTGGCTAGGGCACTTTATTATCCTTTTTAACAATGCTATAAATATGCTGACTGATTCTTCTATTCAAAGCACTGTTAGTTTTCCAGAAATAAATAGCCGGGCAGGAAAAGCACCTAACCAAGTAAACAACCCTCTCAGAAAAACAAATAAATATTCCTTTACACATCCATTTTTGCAAAGTCATCAATAATTTTCCTGCAAAGGTACATGTCAATATATGAACACTGGTTATATAGTGTCTATATTATAAGATTGAAACTTTAGATAGTCTAATACCCAAAGCTCGATCTGTAAATATCGAAAGCTAAAAACCGAGAATGGCCACTTCCACACAGGGAAAGAATTTGCTTGGCCATATGAAAAAAAGCAAACTTTTAAACCCAAATCAATGGAGGGGATCACCGCCCACACCCTCAGATGTGAGGGGTTGTGCCCCTCCACACCCCTAACTAAATATACCAACTCTGAGATCGCTCTACATTGGACAAAAGAACAAATTCCACACAATGGCAAAGCAAATCCTTTCCCTGATAAAAAATTTGCGTAAGTGGCCATTTGCGGTTTTTAGCTTTTGATATTTACAGAGAGAGCTTTAGATATTCAACTACCTAAAGTTTTGAGCTTATAATATAGACATGTTATACAGGCCACATTTAAAAGTTTTGCATGAATTATTATGAAGTGCTCTTGTTTATCTTTCTAAGATACTCTTAATATTAGGTCTATTCTTAAAAGTAAAAGATGGGGGTCTTCAAAATAAGACTTAAGGTCATCATCACATTACAAGATGGCCAATTTCTGTGCAAAGGATTTTTAATATCACCAGCATCTAAAGAATATGATTTTTCTTCCTTAGTGCTGAATTTCAGGAGATGACATAATGGTTAAGGTGTTTACCTTTAAACCTGGAATACGGCACAAACGGAGCTCAGCAAATGGACAACTTCTTTAATGGACACAAGCACAAATAAATCCACAGCAAACGAAATCACAGCAGCACAGCAAAGCAAACGAAATCACAGCAGCACAGTAACGCTGTACAAGTAAATCCACATACATTTTCGTCAAAATATTATTTTTGTGGATTTACTTGTACAGCGTTACTGTGCTGCTGTGAGTTCGTTTGCTGTGCTGTGCTGCTGTGATTTCATTTGCTGTGGATTTATTTGTGCTTGTCTCCATTAAAGAAGTTGTCCATTTGCTGAGCTCCATTTGTGCCTTATTCCAGGTTTATTAGTTTTAATTTAGGGCACTCAGACCACTGTTTTGGTTTATAAGGTGTTTACCTTCCAGAAACAAAGTTGAGGGTACATATCTAACCTTTGCAAACAATTAGCTAAGCTTAAAATGACTCATGAACAGCTTTCATACTTCCTGCCCCTACTCACTACTGCTGGACACAATCCACCTTAAAAGATCAGACATTTTAATAGGGATTGCATTTTTACTCTTAGAAGTAAAGACAGCACTTAGCCTGACCCCCTTACAAATTAGCTACTACTGAGATAGCTTTCTCAAAAAATGCACCTTTCATTTGGAATGAACTCCCAGATGAAATAAAGCAAATCAGCCGACTCATTAACTTCAATCTAAAAATTATAACTAAATATTGATAAAACAGCATGCTTGTAAGCCCTTCAGAGATGTATTCCATCTACTGGCTTTTATATATACATATATATATATATATATATATATATATATATATATATATATATATATATATATATAGATAGATAGATATAGATATATATAGGTCTACTTCTACTTCCACGCCTAGGAACTCCTGGTGACTGGTAAACCTGTGTAATCCACTTTGCCTCTCAACTCCACAGGTGCTCCCTAAGATTAAAGAAACAGCCCTGACAATCTAACGTCACCAAAATCTAACTCAGAAATGAGCATATCTCAGGAATTCACTCCAGTTCTATTTTTTTAAGTTCTGCCTCTCAACTCCATGGGTGCTCCCTAAGATGGAAGAAACAGCCCCAACATTCTAACACCACCAAAATCCAACTCAGAAATGAGCTCATCTCAAGAATTCATTCCAGTTCTATTTTTTTTAAGTTTTGCCTCTCAACTCCACAGCTGCCCCCTAAGACGGAAGAAACAGCCCCAACACTCTAACTCCACCAAAATCCAACTCAGAAACAAGCACATCTCAAGAATTCACTCCAGTTCTATTTTTTTAAGTTTTGCTTCTCAACTCCACGGGTGCCCACTAAGACAAAAAACAGCTCCAACACTCTAATGTCACCAAAATCCAACTCGGAAATGAGAGCATCTCAGGAATTCACTCCAGTTCTATTTTTTAAGTGTATGTACCTATTTCAGCTAGCTTAAACCATAGAAGTGGATAAAACTTGTTTTTATCCACATTTTATGCAGTTGTGTAGCTAGTGGCAAGCACATTTTTACCGAGTCACATCCTGCCAACCCTCTCCTATTCTAAATTCTCTAGCTAATGAAGTAAACTATGATTGCAACCTCTTCATCAGGTTAAGTAGCATTTTTACCCTGGCATGTTTTATTTTTGCCACCAGATAATTCCTTGTATCTGATTAACCTTGCCAGCTAACTGTCAGCCCCATTTTTTCCCTAAATTCCATCATTTTTAGATATTTTTTTGAGCTCAGGTTCTTACCTTTTCTGGCTGAACTGAAGCCCTGCCCCCCAGCCAATAGGGCTTCGCCCAAAGCTTCTTCTATAGAAGATGGCATTTGGTGCCATTTTTAAATAGTATTTCCCAATCTCTTCCACGGCTAAGAACTCCTGGTGAGTGGTAAACCTGTGCGATCCACATAAGTTGGAAAATTTTGTATGCTTAACTCTCTGTTACTTGGTGATGTTTTTTTCTAAGGCTGAGTAGTTGCTGATACTTTAGACTGCTAATAATTGTTTCTGAGGCTCCTAATCATTGCAACTAACCTATCTGCAGAGAAGGGTATGTACAGCCATGTGAATGTTCTATTAGGCTCTCTAGTTACACTGAAGCCACAATTCTAGCGATACTAATGCCTAGCTCTAACACTGTGATAAAAGGATGCCATACACTTTATGATCTAGGGATGATTTGTTACTGGAAGTCGCATTGCTTAATGTTGTGTTACTATTAGATGGATCTGCACTCCACTTATATCATTATATGGGGAGTCTATGCTTATAGACTGTGCTGCAGCTTCCTCTGTCTTATAACTAATTTCAACATTGCAAAGTGTTAGTCTGAGTTTTTCCTCTAATTTGCTCAATTGAATTGCATTTGTCTGAATGCTCATATATTGTACAGAATTTTTCTTTCTGTTATACACTAGTTTTTTTTTTTTTTTTTTTTTTTTTTTAACTCCGCCAAGGACGGTCCCAAGCCCGTCTGAAAAAGGAGGAGGGTTGGGCTTAGGGCTAGCAACCCCATCCCGTAAAAAACAAATTGCTACAAAAACACCAACTACAGGAAACACAGACAATCTTGTCTTGGAAGAGGAGAGTTCTTCAGATGGAAGATTTATGAAGTTTTGTGGCCAAAGCCGAAGGGACGCCACAAAGCAGAGTACCCTTCTCTCTACCAGGAAAATAAACATTGGCACATGGAATGTCAGGACCATGTATGAGCTAAGCAAGGCAGCCCAAGTGGCAGCAGAAATGAGAAATAACAACTTGAGTTTGTTGGGAATCAGCGAGACAAGGTGGACAGGGGCTGGTCAGTGTCGATTATCTACAGGATAGTTGTTGCTTTATTCTGGACATGAGGACAGTGAAGCACTTCACTCCCAAGGGGTTGGTCTTATGTTGGCCAAACAGGCCCAGAGAGCCCTGATTGGATGGGAAGCACATGGCCCTAGGATCATCACAGCTTCATTCCGTACAAAGAAGAAGAAAATTGTAATGAATGTGGTCCAGTGTCACGCACCAACTAATGGCAGTGAAGAGGAAGATAAAGATCAGTTTTATGAAAGACTGCAGCAGATCCTCGAGACCTACACAGACAAAGACCTTACTATCCTTATGGGTGATATAAATGCCAAGGTCGGATCCAGTAACATAGGATATGAGCAAATCATGGGTACACATGCTCTGGGAATAATCAATGAGAATGGTGAAAGGTTTGTTGATCTATGTGCTCTCAACAATCTGGTCATTGGAGGCAGCATTTTTCCCCACAAATGGATACACAAAAATACATGGGTCTCCCCTGACTATACAACAGAAAACCAGATAGATCACATATGCATCTGTAGAAAGTTTAGAAGAACGTTACAAGATGTCAGAGTGAAAAGAGGGGCAGATGTAGCATCTGACCATCACTTGCTGGTGGCTAGACTGAAGCTAAAGCTTAAAAGAACCCAGGTTCAAGAGTCATCTAGGAGAATCAAATACAATGTTCATCTATTGAAAGATTCTCAGACAAAAGAACAGTTCAACATTGCACTGAGGAACAAATTTGAAGTGCTACAAGAACTGGTTGAGGAGGGTGGAGTAAACAGCTCAAGGCAGAATGTGAAAAAGGCTGTAGACTTAGCTTGTCAAGAGACACTGGGACCTAAAAAGTATCATCAGAAAGAGTGGATCACTGCAGAAACACTGGTAAAGATAGAAGACAGAAAGAGGAAGAAGGCAAAAGTGAATAACAGTAAAACTAGAGCTTCAAAGAGCAAGGCCCAAGAAGAATATGCAGATGCCCACAGAGAGGTCAAAAGATGCATTAAAATAGATAAGAACAATTATGTGGAACAGTTGGCAGTTGAGGCAGAATTGGCAGCTTACAGTGGTAACACAAAAATGCTGTATGATATCACCAAGCGACTTTCAGGAAAGTACAGTAAGCCAGAGAGACCTGTTAAAGATAAGCAAGGGAAAACCATCAATAGTATAGAACATCAACTGAAAAGGTGGGTGGAACACTTTGAAGAACTTCTAAACAGACCGTCACCTCTAAACCTTCCAATTATTGAGCCAGCCAATGAAGATCTATTAATCAATTGTGAAAAGCTGAGCAAGGAGGAGATCAGGAAAGCCATCATCCAAATGAAAAATGGGAAAGCGGCAGGACCAGATAACATCTCGGCAGAGGCCCTTAAAGAAGACCTGAATACATCAGTGGAGATGTTGTATCCACTCTTTGAAAGAATCTGGGCAGAGGAAACTATTCCTTCAGAATGGAAAGAGAGCCATCTCATTAAGCTTCCCAAGAAAGGGGACCTTAGCAAATGTGACAACTACAGAGGCATCAATCTTCTATCAGTTCCAGGAAAAGTTTTCAACCGTATCCTTTTGGAAAGGATAAAGGACATCACTGACAAAAAGCTGAGAGAAGAGCAGGCAGGCTTCCACAAAAATAGATCGTGCTGATCAAATTGCAACGCTCAGAATAATTGTGGAACAGTCAGTTGAATGGAACTCACCATTGTATATCAACTTTGTTGACTTTGAAAAGGCGTTTGATAGCGTGGACAGAGAGACACTGTGGAGCCTTCTGAAGCACTATGGTATACCAACGAAAATAGTAAATTTGATAAAGAACTCATACAATGGTCTATCATGCAGGGTTATACATGGAGGGCAGCTCTCTGAAAGCTTTCAAGTAAAAACTGGGGTCAGGCAAGGATGCTTACTGTCACCATTCCTCTTCCTGTTAGTTATCGATTGGATTATGAAGAAATCTACTGCAGGACAGAAAAATGGGATCCAATGGACCCTATGGAATCAGCTGGAAGATCTGGACTATGCTGATGATCTCGCCCTCATCTCTCACAGCCAGCAGCAAATGCAAAACGAGACAAATTTGGTGGCAGTTACAGACAAAGATCCTTAAATTAAACTCCACAAATACTAACCCTATCACTCTGCAAGGGAAGCCACTGGAGGAAGTGCAGTCCTTTACCTACCTTGGCAGCATAATTGACAAGCAGGGCGGATCAGAAGCTGATGTCAGGGCAAGGATAGGAAAAGCAAGAGCAGCCTTCATACAGTTAAATAGGGTCTGGAAAACAAGAGAACTATCCTTGATCAACAAGATAAGGCTGTTTAACTCTAACGTGAAGTCAGTACTGCTGTATGGGGCAGAGACCTGGGGGTTAAACAAGACCACCACTAAAAAACTTCAGACATTTACAAATAGCTGTCTCAGGAAGATTTTACGGATTCGATGGCCAGACACTATTAGCAGCACCACCCTTTTGGAAAGGACCAACCAACTTTCGATTGGGGAAGAAGTTAAGAGGAGGAGGTGGAGATGGATCGGGCATACTCTTCGCAAACCAGCAAACAATATTACAAGACAGGCGTTGCGCTGGAATCCTCAGGGGAAGAGAGGAAGAGGCCGCCCACGAAACACCTGGAGGCGAGACTTTGAGGCAGATGCTAAGCTTAGAGGCTACACATGGAACCAAATAGAACAGTTGGCCCAGGACAAGATTCGGTAGAGAGCTGTAGTTGGTGGCCCATACCCTGTCAAGGGTGACGGGCATAAGTAAGTAAGTAAGTATACACTAGTTTTACATTGTAAGGTGTTAGTTGGTTATATAGCAGTATATGTAGTTACCCTTATTGCTCAATTAAATTAGTTGGTTATATAGTAGTATATGTAGTTACCCTTATTGTTCAATTAAATTGCATTTTTGTCTGAAACACTAAATATCCTACTCTATACTCATCTATCTCTCTGCTTCCCAATCCTCTTCACAGTGCTATTTCCCCTGCAACAACCTTTTTTTTCTCTTTTTTATCCTACAGTTTGCCTCTCAACTTCACTGGTGCCCCTTAAGATGGAAGAAACAGCCCCAACACTCTAACGCCACCAAAATCCAACTCAGAAATGATCACATCTCAGGAATTCCCTCCAGTTCTATTTTTTCAAGTGTGTGTACCTATTTCAGTTTGCTTAAACCATAGCAGTGGAAAAAAACTTGTTTTTATCCACATTTTATGCATTTGTGCAGCTAGTGGCAAGCACCTTTTTACCGGTTCACATCTTGCCAACCCTCCCCTATTTTAAATTCCTAGCTAATGAAGTGAACTATGATTATACCCACTTCATCAGGTTAAGTAGCCTTTTTACCCTGGCATGTTTTATTTTTGCCACCAGATAATTCCTTGCATCTGATTAACTTTGCCAACTAACTCTCAGCCGCAATTTTTTCTCTAAATTCCAACATTTTAGATACTTCTTTTGGGCTCAGGTTCTTACCTTTCCTGGCTCAACCCACTCCGATTGCTCCCCTACCATACGCCCATTCCCACCCACCCCCAGTTCAATTACATTTATACCTAGCCTGACTCTGCCCACTCATTTAGCTCTACCCATTACCTAACTTGACTCCACTCACTCACTCTGCTCTACCTATCACACCCCTTATTAATCTATTCACATCCCATAACCTCTCACCTCCTCCTACTACTACACTCCTTCATATTCACACTTCTATTTCGCCTCCTTATATCTGACTGTGCTATTAAACTTTATCAGTTGAACCCCACCAACCTGCTATTTCAGCTCCCTGTCCCACCGTCACACTCCTCTTAATCAGACATCCAAGCATCACAGCTATTACCCTACCATCTCATACATCCCACACTCACTTTCCTTTACACATAACACTTCTATATCCCTTATAAATATTACCTCTACACTACCACTTTTTTCTTCCTTCTACTACTCTCCTTTTACTCAGTAATTATACCCTGCCACAATGCCTCTCATCTCTAGTTCTATCACTACTCTCTCTCTATACTGCTATCTGCTCCTTCACCTAACATCCCATCCAACAACCCATATACCTTTCAAACCATCATGCACAACGTCCACACACACACAATCTCTCCCCAGCTGCTCCAAAATAGGCTCTACCTTATCTGCTACAGACATAATTCTACAAACTAAACTAAAAGTCCTTCCTCTACTTCAGGTCCACTCTGCTAACTCAAAACTGGACTACCTCAACAACATGAAAAAAACAGTTGATTTCAGTAAATCTAACCATCCATTTTAACCTAATTATATGTGGTGACATACACCCAAACCCAGGCACATTCTCTGCCTCCTACAACCAACCCAACTCCATAAAATCCCTAAACTTCACTACTATCAATCTATAAAGCATTAGAAACAAAATCCCTCATCTTCATGCATGGATAAACAAAACCAACCTGACTTCATTACCATAACTGACACTTAGCTTAAACCATATATCAAAGATGCTGAATTCCTACCCCCTAACTATACTTGTCATAGAACTGAGAGGCCACATAAAAAAGGCTGTGACATTACCTTGATAAACCCAAATGCCTACACAGGGTGCCCATATACTAAACCCATTCCACAATTCTCCACAACAGAGCTTCTAATAACTCTCCTGAAGCTGAATAACCATAAAAGCCTCTGCATAATAGTCTTATAAATTCCACCAGGCAATAATATTCCTATACTAGAAGATATTCTTGCCTGGTCATCTAATAATATTATAAATGAAACAATCATCTTAAGGGATGTAAACAATTGGCTAGATATCACTAACCAAGACCCCACCCCCACCAACATAAATCTGTTTCCCCCAGATTCATGAAACTTTTTTTCACTAGCCTAAGCAATGTTTAAGTGTAGCTGAGTGGGTGTGCATGTTGTGACCATCCACTTAGCATAGCTTAAACATCCCATAGGAGCTAAATGCAAATATAGAGGTGAAATTTCCAAGTTGTGGCAGTGTAGTGATTAGAATCATGACTTTCCATACCGCTGTTCATGGTTTGAGTTGCAAGACAGGCAACTTATTTTCCCATGTGCAAGTAGTGTTAAAATTATTTTAGTAAACTTAAATTATGTAGCAACTTTTTTTGTCAAACAGGGTAGTGTAGCAGTTCCAGAAGTGAGATGTCAGTGTAGAAAAAATGTGAAACTCCCATATAAACACAAGTGCATCATACAGTACAGTCACACAACAATAAAATGTAATTAAATCCATAGGGGGATGTCATGGAAGGTAAATGTAAAATTATGTGTATATAAATATTATTTTATAATATAAAATTATAAATATAATATGCTTAAATGTGCCTTAATCACTCTGTATCCATCAGACTTTGTTCTGCCTAGCAACAAAATAGTCAGCCCTGCCATATCTTGAACCTGGGATGCTGTCCTCTACAATCAAAGCAAAATGCCACTGCGCCATCTGAGCTGTGAGAGCCGGTAATGCTTTAACAAACAAATCATGCATTCTGGTCATTTAACATTAATGAAAAAAAACAGCAGTCCCAAGCGTCAAACACATGGGCCATGACCCTGTACACTACATTACAGTCAGAGGAATGTACCACTACACCATCTGAACTGTAGGATGTAATGTTGCTTTTTCAAACATATCATGCAATAGAAGCATACAACATTAGGGAGAAAGGTTTGGGGAACCATTCACATGTTGCATATAGACACACACACACACATACACACACATATATATATATATATATATATATTTATATATATATATATATATATATATATATATATATATATATATATATATATATATATATATATATATCTGATGAAACATATATATGAAAAAGCAGAGTCATAATACAGATATACATATATAAAATATAAAGGAAAGAAAAAAAAGATATATGTGTGTGTATATATATATATATATATATATATATATATATATATATATATATATATATATATATATATAAAACATATATAAAAAACATGCAGTGCAGTTATAACTCAGAACCATCCCTCTCAACCTGTTAGCGCAAGAAACCTGTGCAAAGGCTGTAAAAGGGGGGGATAAGCCATATATAGGGACATATTTCAAATATTGCTGTTACAGATGAAGACATCTGCTACAGCAACAGGGTGCATTTCAGCAAACAATTACTGAAGGATATGAGGATGGAAACTTAAATGTTATGTCATTATTTACTGACATAAGTCCTTGGATCATCACTGTGATTCACAAGACAAATACAAAGAAATTGTGGCACTGAACAAAAGTATGGGCCAAACATCCAGACATTCTGTGAAAATCCTGGCAGTGGACAGGTATGCTTAGAACCTCTTAGTGCAATGACTCCAGACCAAGCCTGACAAAATGGGGGGAAACAAAGTATGAAAATAGGGACATATCCAAAATACGTCTTTTGATAAGCTGAGAAAGTTGATGTAGTAACACTGCATGTCCTAACATACATTGATTGAAATATCACAATTCCAGGACTCAGTTGCTTCTCATTAGTTAATGACCTCAGTCCCCACATCATTCCACTGATGTGTCAGGAATACACAACAGTTATGGGGACCAGACCAAAGATATTGGCCAGACAACTGGACATCCTACAAATATGTGGACATACAACAGTAGAGAGACTACACTGAGCTACCGAGTAATGTCCAAACTACAATAAGACTGACATAACACTACCCAAGTCCAGCTCTGGGGCTGTACACATGCATTAGCAAATATAACAGGCACTACAGGGATGTAACACTAGTGGAAAACAGACACTGGTGTGAAAGTGCATACCCCCAAACAATTGCAGCACAGTCACAGCGACATACCAGTAAGCAAACTGAACACTACAGTATAATGACTATGTGAGCAACAAAATCCTGCTTGCCACTCACACATTACCTCTACATATACTGGCCCAAGTCACAGTGTAATGGGAATCGTGAGGTGTTACGGGACATGTCATGGTCTGCCTGTACTAACATATACAGGTGATAGGGAACCAGAAACTGGAGTAGCATGCACAGTCACGATAGAATAGGCCCATGACAGTCAAATCTAAACTCTCCCTACACAACCCAAATAACATGTACACACTACACTTCTACACAATCCTGACAGTCTTTTAACAAAGGGGCAGACATACACAGACCTCTCAAATGTACAGTTTCCCACAGAACGTATAGGCACAAGACTCATATATATGGCTGCTTCCTTGTTACATGCCTGGAGGTCTATAACATCACTGAGATGGTAGCAGGAATGAATGCAATCAATAATGATACTACATACCTCTGAAGCTCTTAGTGCATGACATATGGACAAAGCCTGACATAATTGGGGGACAGAGGCCAAAACATAGGGGTATATTGGACATATTGCTGTTATAAATGTAGACAGTTGCTGGTGTTACCAGCTTTGTTGTAACATATCTTTTCTGAGGGATATGAAGTCAGTAACACAAATAGATGTTAGCATTTACTGACTGCATTCTCCAGAGTATCCTACTGATTAGCCAAGGACAACAACTTTCTGGGGAACAGATCAAACATATGAGCCACGCATCTGGACAATGTATAGGCCTCTGGACAGTGTAGAGTTATCACCACAGTGATGTAACAGAATGGAAATCCCCTGACAACTGCCAAACATGTCAACCAGCACATTATGAAGCACAGTAAGACCAACATGGCATTCCCCTACATCAACTCTGGGCAATTACCCATGTATATTCAAATATAGCATGCACTACAGGGATGGAACTGTAGTGAAAAGCAGAGAGTGGTGCAAAAATATCCACCCAAAAACATTTGCACCACAGTCACAGCAACATACTAGTGCCCAAAATGAAATCTGGAGTAGAACAACTGTCTGAACAAACATATCTTGATTTCCAGTCACACACAACACCAACATATACTGGCCCAATTCACAGTGTACTGGGAATCCTGAAGTGTTACTGGACATTTCACAGTCGGCCCCTACAAGCATACAGACATGATACACTGCCAGCAGCTGTAGCAGCATGCAGAGTTAGATAGGTAAAGGATGTATGGCACTCACATCTGCTACTCTCCCTACCCAGCCCAACAGACATCTACACACAGCACTGTTACACAATATTGGCAGTCTGTTCATAATGGCCAGACAGACATAACTGTCATATGTACAGATTTCCACAGAATTACCAGGGTATGGAACCATTAAAAAAACAAACGGTTTCACTCAAGCCAAGGTTCCAAAAAGATAGGAAACGCACTTTATTCAGTACAAAGACAAAGCGTTTTTCGCCCCTGCAAAAACAGGAGCTTCATCAGCATTAAACTCAACAAGTTACAAATTTTTTTAAAAAGAAAACGGAAATGAACAACTAATGATGTCATGTCCTCCTCTAGCAAATTAGAGGCATTTAAAGATATATGTACTAAAACATATGTATTTTAGGCTGGAAACCATTCACAAAGTCGCCAGATCACAAAGCAAATCCAGCCACATGTTAGAGCATATCTAATTGTTCACCTAATCTATAAAAGTAAATAATAAGAAATAATAAGGTGTAAATGTATAAATATGTAAGATGTATCAAATATAAAAAGTATTTTATATATATAAGTCAACTGCCAAGAATCTGGCCAATTTACTTAAAAACAAGTTTGGTTAAAAAACAAATTAGTTAAAAATAACTTAACAGCTAACCTCTAGTAACACAATGCATACTAGTAGGCCTGCATATGCCCATACTTTTAAGTAGTTAGGACAAAGGTCCAAAATGGAATGTAACCAAGTCCAACAGTGCACTAAAGTAGGAAGGAAGGGCTATATTAATGTGGTCACTTCAAGTACATAGGGCTATATAAAAACCAACTGACCACCCCAACGAGTCAAGAATGTAAACAGCAATAAGGCCATTTACCTCAAGTAGCTTTTATATTTTAGGATGGATGATATGTTGCAATTATCGTTCAAACCAGGGTAAGAGAAAGCGTCCAATTGTAATTGCCACTCCAACTCACGGGTTTCTAAGATTAAAGATTGGGGGCCACCTCTGATAGTTGGTTTAATATTGTCAATTCCCATAAAAAGGAAGCTGTGCCCCCCATTACTTAGAATGTGTTTGGAGAGGGCATTGTCGGTTCTCTTATTTTTAATGGCATATAAGTGCTGGTAGATACGGTCACAAAGACGCCTATCCATTTTTCCCACATAGAAGGCAGGGCAACATTCACAAAGGGCAATGTACACAACAGATCTAGTGGTGCAGTTGATCTTGTGGTTGATTGAAAATTTTCTCTTACCAATGGAGAACGAATTACCAACCCTAAGGTATCTGCACCACTTGCAACAGCCACAAGTGAATGTGCCTTTGTGCTTCACCATGGAATCAAGCCCTTTATTTCTTTGCAATAGATCCTTAAGATTGTTACCCCTTTTGTAAATAAACAGTGGGGAAAGGCCCAATTTGTGGTGTAGACCAGAATGGGTAATAAAGGACCAATTTTTACGTATAATAGAGCACAAATGCCCAGAGTTTGAATTATATAGGGAAATAAAAGCAGTAGAAAAGTTGGGGCTAGTATTATGATAAATAGAATCATAGTTAATACTAGTCTCCAATATGTCATTCCCATTTGGGTCACAGGTAGGGTCTACAGTCCCAAGTGCCATATCCTGCTTGTTAGGTAATAGTAATGGTGAATAAAACCCATTCAGGCGTTTACAAGATACTTCATCTCTAAGATCAGTAAGAAGGCTGATGGGGTAGCCACGATTCAAAAACATATCGACCAGAAAAGTACACTCTTTTTCAAAGGCAAGGTCACTGCTGCACATACGTGCTGCTCTGACCAATTGTCCCTTTACAACGGAATGCTTTTGCCTCCAAGGGTGGCAACTTGAAAAATGCAAAAATGAATTGCAATATGTTGCCTTCCTGAAGATTGTAGAACAGAATTTATTGTTATCTAGGTCCTTCATTAATTGAACATCTAGGTAATCAATCTCGGACGTCGAGAAATGGTACGTGAATTTTAACAATTCCGTAGAAGCGTTCATGTGGTCGATAAGTTTTGATGCGGATTCCTCATTACCTTTGAACAATATAAAAATATCGTCCAGGAACCGGGTGTATATTCTTGAAGCCTCCATGAAGAGGGGGAAATTGAATAAATACTTCTTCTCCCAGTAGGCAACAAACAGGTTGGCAACACTGCCACCACACGGCGAACCCATTGCAATGCCTTTCTTTTGGAGGTAATACCCCCCTTCAAAGAGAAAGAAGTTGGAAGAAAGAATAATGTCCAATAGGAATGTGACCAAATAGATATCATTATTCGAGGCTCCACATTCCTTTAACATAAGTTCAGTCCATTCGACAGCCTCCTCATGTGGGATTGATGTATATAAATCGACCACATCAATGGTCAAAAAATTTAGGTCTTTGTCGAATTTGATGTTATTAATCATAGAGAGGAACGACCAAGAGTCCTTGCAAATTTGGGGGATAGTTTTCAGATGTTCACTAATAATGCTGTCAATAAGACGGGCACAGGGATGGGTCATTGAGCATCTACCATCAATCAAGGCACGCATAGGTGGATCAGTGATGCTCTTATGCATCTTAGGGATCCCGAACATAACAGGAACCCTAGGGTAGGAAATATCAATAAAATTATAGATGTCAATATTAATCCTGCCTTCTAGATACAAGTCCCTAAAATAGCCTTTAATTTTGTTGTAAGTGCCATTCATTTCATTTAATGAGGAACTTTCATAGGCAGTTGAATCTAATATCCGTAACATCCTGGTAACATACTCAGCTTGGTCAAAAATGACCAATCCCCCTCCCTTGTCCGGTTTAATGACCCTGACAGCCATGCTACAAATTTTGTTTAAAGCCAAGATCTGGTCAGGGGAAATATTCGTGTTATCCCCTATTTTATGAGTAGTTTCGACCAAGTATCTAAGGTCGAGCTCACAGGCTTTCTCAAAGGTGTAGAGGCTGGGGTGTAAAGGGGGATTAAAAATGCTTGTTAGTTTTAACTTAGGCAGATCACCAGGTGTTTCATTGCTGCAAAGAACATTAAGATTTAATTTACGAACAAAAAGTTTTAAGTCTGTTAATGTTTTAGCAAGCTTAAGTTTGTAGTCTGGGACAAAGGTCAAGCCTTTGGCCAAAAGTTCAATAAGTTCTTCCTCAATGATAACATCAGTGAAGTTGTAGATGTGAAAGTCACCTTTAGAGTTCGACAGTACCACCGGGGATGGTTTCACCCCCAATACATCACCTATTGGGAATGTCAGATAATTGGTCAGTTCCTGTTCCTGTTCTTCTGATGCCAGTTGCCCTTCCTCCCTAAAAAAGACTTCTGGTAGTTGGTGTTGTTGTTCTTATTCAAAGATTTAATCCTGTTGCTTCTTCTAGGGCCTTGCTGACCCCCTTCACCCTGCCCATCATTACTGGGCCTGCCTCTGAGGGAAAGTGGTCAGAAGCTTCATTGTCCAAGTTGCCTGATATAGAGGGATTTCCATTAAAGTTGACCAAGGTGGCAGTCTTTTTAATCAGGTTTGGATAAGCCTGAGAAGATCTATAGGCAAGCTTATCTCTTGAAAGCTTTTTAACTTTGTTATCTTTCAATTTTGCAAGTAAAGAATCTATGCTAGAAAAAATTCGATTGTAGTCGAATTTATACCTAAAAAAATTAATGTCCTTTTTAATTGTATCATCAAGTATAGAAGCTTCATCGAGAAGGACTGTAATATGGTTAGAATAATTTCTAATCATTACTTCCAGTAGCTCTGCCCCCTGTTTGTTGAATAAAGACTCTAGTTCAGACAAAAAGTTAGCGTCAAAAAATAGGCCAGTGGGGGTAAAAGAACTACGCAAGCCTTTAGGGATAATCCTTTCATTGAGACATTGTTGGAAGTACGAAACCTCCAACTGAAGCTTCTTAATTTTTAACAATTTATTGTCAAGTGTTCTTAAATTCGAAGCAATAGTGTCAAGAGAATTACCTTGCCCAAGTGCATCTGTCACCGGTACGCCTGATGAAACAAAATCACCAAAGGAAAAAGCAGACAAGTTCCTCGCCCATTCGGGCATAGAGGCAGTACCAATGAGTGAATCAGCGCCTCCGGGCATCTGTTGTTCATAGGTTCATAGGTTCATAGGTTCATACTAGGCTATCTGCCCTAGGGCATTTATAAGCCTAGCCAGAGTATGTTTGGCTTTCGCCACCCATTTTAAATTAATTTTGCTATGCCCTTTTTCGAGGTTAGTATACTGTGCCTCTGTCTAACAGTGACACAGAAGTGATACCCGGGGTAAACCTATGATCTCCCATCCACTCATCAAGATTCCTCTTGAAAAGAGTCAATGAGGGACTCTGCCTAACCTGGACTGGGATTTTATTCCAGAGTGAAGGGAGCCTCTGGGTTATGAATCTGTCCCTCCAGCATGTCCTATTTATTTCAGTGCTGAGGTTCAAGTCTCGAGCGTAGCTCGATGGGATTTGGATTTTGAGGTGCAGCATGTCCCTTAATTCCGGGTTGGACATGGCCTTATACGTCAGGCACAGGTCACCTCTGAGCAGGCGGTATGCCACTGAGTAGAGCTGGAGTTTCTTTAACTGGGCAGCATATGGCATCTGTTTGAGCCCTTTGATCCTCTTGGTGAGGTACTTTTGGGGTCTTTCCAGTTGCTGCAGTTGTTTGGTAAGGTACATCCCAAAAGGGGCATTGTACTCAATTATGGGCCTGATGAGGGATGAGTAAAGAGGCACGATGACCTCCCCTAATCTAGATGTGAATCCCTTCATGATTAGGTGGGCTATATAAAATGTTTTTCTAACCACTTTGGCCACGTGGTTGTCAAATGAGAGATTGCTATAAACTTGGGTCCCCAGGTCCCTAATTACGTCTTCTATACTTAATGGATTACCACCTATGTGGTAATTTGTGGGCACTTTGTTTTTGCCAAAGGGGATGACTATACACTTTTGGCATTTAGCTTGAGGCCATGGCTCTGGCACCAGTTGTCTGTTTCTATGAGGCCCTTTTGGAGGATGCTTGTGTCGGCTGGAGAGTCGATTATGGCGCCCAGTTTGCAGTCATCTGCAAACTTGGTCAGCCACAGTCCTTCCGTGTTGGCCTGTACCTCCGAGAAATATATACCAAACAAGAGAGGTCCCAGGACTGAGCCTTGTGGGACGCCACTTGTAACTGGTTTGGAGTCTGACATGGCTCCAGCAATTCTAACCATGTGGGTTCTGTCCTTGAGCCAGTTTGCAACCCATCTAGTGACATAGGGGTTTATATTTAAGCTGGTGAGCTTATCTATAATGCCCGAGTGTGGTATTGTATCGAAGGCTTTTGCGAGGTCCAGATAGGCTGTGTGGACCACTTTCCCTTCGTCAATGGCCTTGGTGACTGTTTCAAAGAAGTCAACCAGGTTTAAGAGGCAGGATCTGCCCTTAACAAAGCCAAACTGGGTAGGATCCAGTGTCTGTAGGTCCCCAATATCTTTATTTATGAGGTCCATGATGATCTTTTCCATAGCTTTGCAGACCAAGCTTGTCAGGCTTATGGGGCGATAGTTTCCAGGGTCCGTTGAGGCACCACCTTTGTGGAGAGGGACCACTGTTGCTGTACGCCACTCTTTGGGTACATATCCTGTAGTAAGGCTGAGATTGAACAGTAGTTTTATGTTTGGGTTTAGCTCTTCTTGGAGTTCATGTAGGACACAGCCTGGGACACCGTCTGGTCCCATTGATGCTGTGTTTTTTGCTTTGGAGGGCGGCTCCACCTGAGCATCTGAGATGTCAGGGGGGCAGCACTCTGCTGGGATAGATATTTGCCCTTTTGGTGGGGGGGGGGGGAGAAGTTTGCGCTGAACCTGTCAGCTAGGATGTTGGCAATGTCTGTCGGATCAGTGTATTTTTTATCATTTTGGACTAATTCTGAGCATATCTGGGAATTCCCACCCAGGTTCCTAACATAACTAAAGAAAGCCTTGTGATTATCCTTAGTGTCCTGTGCAATTTTTCTCTCGAAGCTGGCCTTTGACGATTTTATGAGTGCCCTCAGTTTTTTGCTAATACTGATCAGAGATGCCTTCCCTTTTTGGGATTTTGCTCTATCATGTAGTAGCTTCCTCCTTCTATTGTATAGTTTGTTTATGGCTGGGGTCCACCAGACAGGTTGTCTGCCTTTGGAGGATTGGGTCTTGGTTTTATTTGGGATTGCATGATCCATGCAGTCCTGAAGGTGTTCATAGAATGCATTTATAAAGGATTCTGCGGTCTGGGCCGTATTTTCCACAGGCCCGGGGGGTTTGAAGGATTCCACCTCAGTTTTGAGGAGTGTGAAATTTGCTTTAGAGAAGCTTTTCACTGTGGTTTTCTGGGCAGGGGGTGGGGTCGGGATGTGAATATCCAGTGAGATCAGTTTATGGTCTGATCTTACCAGTGAGGGATACACTTCTGGTCTGGAGCATAGAGTCCCCATGTTGGTGATGATCAGGTCCAGTATGTTTTCCCCTCTTGTGGGAGTGGTAACAAGTTGTTCCATAGCATTTGAGTTTATGAATTCTAGGAACCTTTGGGCAAGGGTGTTGGAGCTAGAGTAATGCTCCCAATCTATGTTTGGGTAGTTGAAGTCGCCCAATATAATGGTGTTTGGAGAGACCTTCATATTTTCCAGTGTTCTCAGGAAGGCCGAGTGGGGTTCCTGGGTTTGGGAGGGTGGTCTGTAGCAGGCTATAAATTGGAAGGCAGTTTTACCCACTGTTAGTTGCACATGGATAGTCTCTGATGCTTCGTGCTTTGCCACCAACCTGGAGGTGTGGGTATCTTTGATGAATATCGATACTGCCCCTCCTTTTGTGGTTCGGTCCAAGTTTTGGGGCCGAAAAGCATGGTATGAGGTATAACCTGGTAGTGCTGGGGTGCTCTCGGGATCCCTGAACCAGGTTTCTGTTACTGCACAGATATCAATGTTCTCCATGCTAAGGAGAGTTTCGAGTGCGTGCATCTTGAGGTTTAGACTTCTAGCGTTGAGTAGCATTACTCTTAGTTTCTTATCCCTTGTGATACCTATGGAGGTGGGTTTGTCTTTTGAGCCTTGCCTAAAAAAGGCACTATGGGGGTAGCAAGAGCCTTTGCCAATATCTGAAAGCCCAGGGGTGACAGGTGCAAGCCATCCCTAGCAAAGCATCGTGGCTTGTCGTGCATATCATCCCAAGCTGATAGGCATTGGATCCCCTTTGAATGACACCAATACTTAAGCCAATTGTTGAAATTGATCATCTTGTCTTCATACTGTGGCATCATTCTTGGTGAGGGTAAGATGCTACTCAAGGTCAGGGTCATACCAGCCTGGGCTACATGCTCAGAGAGCTCCTCTATGTCTCTTTTCATGTAGTCCAGGGAGGTACGTCTCAGGTCATTCACACCAGCATGGACAATGACTGAGTCATATTTGTACTTGCCTTGGAGTGACCTGAGTGCTTGTGTTATGTGGCGGATCCTAGCGCCAGACAGGCTGCTCACCGTGACCTTCTCCTTGTTCAGCCTGGTGAGCGGGACGCCAGTGTGCCTGACGACAGAGTCACCTATTACAAGTGTATCAGGTGTGTTGTTTAGCCTTAAGGGCTGTGACTGTTCGGCACACTGGCTTTGTGAGGTATGTGTTGCACGTGTTTTTTTTTTGGGGTAGCGGTTGCTTGGGTGTCTGCTTTGGAGGTCTCTGCTGCTTAGGCAGATCTTTATTTAGAGCCTCCGAGTATGTTTTAGTGTGATTATGTGTTTGGTTTGCTGTCGTGGTAGGTCTATGTGAGACTGGAATTGTAGTGAGTGTAGTTTCCTTCTCCTCCTGACTGGTTTTGCCAGTACTGAGTTGAGAGAGCTTAGCCTCCAGTTTGGCTATATGGTTGCATCTCTCACATGTGTTGGAATTTGTTGGGAGGAGGAGAGGGTTGTCTGTGTACATGAGGCAGTTGTAACATTGCCTCAAGATTCCCATATTCACCAGCTGGACCAGAGGAGATTGACAACTGACCTTTGGACATGTTAGAATAATATTGGGAATTCCTTTATAATTGAAAACAAGGGCCAATGGGGAGCGAGGGTGTAGTGCTTTTAATTTTTGTGCTGACTTATAATTGCTTTAGTGAGCAAGTGCCAGGTAACAAGTGCAATGTGTTACAGGTAACTTAAATGCAAAAACGACAAACAGTAACTTTCTTTCAAGCGAAGCAAGGAAATAAGTACAGTAAGCAATGCAGATATCACTAGGGATCCACAGAAGCACTGAGAAGCCGCGTTTTAGGTGGAATTAGCATTCCAGGGAAATAACAAGCATACAAACAAAGCTAGATTCAGCAGGCCTGGATCTAGTCTATGCTACAGCAAACAAGATGAGGGGCACCGTTAATATCGGTGCCTGTAGAGCCGGCTCCATTCCTGTTGGTGTTGCCAGGAAAGCCATTAACTGAAGGAGTATGCAGCAATCTGTTGCCGAGTGAAGGGCCGTTGTTTTGCAAGCCGCCAGAACCAAGCGGAGGGCCGTTGCTTTGTAAACCACCAGAAAGGAAGCTATGTATGCCTGGGGAGCTGTTGGTGCCAGCCGGAGTGGAAGAAACAGCAGCAGAAGATCGCTGAACCTGTCCCGCTGGAATAACACTGTTGCTAGCCCCACAAGCAGACATGTTGCCATCTGAAACCAATGAAGGATGGGCATTTCCTTGACTGGTAGTGTAACGTTCAATAGTTTCCAGCCGCTAGTTCATAGTGTCAAGACGCTGAGACAGCGCTAACATCAGCGCTTGTATATTCCCATTGTCAGATTGAATTTCAAGACTATCAGTCCCAAAAATTTTCGGAGACCTCGGACTGAGAGTGCCACCGGATGACATACTAATCAAGTAAAACCAAAAAGCAAAAGCTAATAAAAAAACAAACGGTTTCACTCAAGCCAAGGTTCCAAAAAGATAGGAAACGCACTTTATTCAGTACAAAGACACAACGTTTTTCGCCCCTGCAAAAACAGGAGCTTCATCAGCATTAAACTCAACAAGTTACAAATTTTTTTAAAAAGAAAACGGAAATGAACAACTAATGATGTCATATCCTTCTCTAGCAAATTAGAGGCATTTAAAGATATATGTACTAAAACATATGTATTTTAGGCTGGAAACCATTCACAAAGTCGCCAGATCACAAAGCAAATCCAGCCACATGTTAGAGCATATCTAATTGTTCACCTAATCTATAAAAGTAAATAATAACAAATAATAAGGTGTAAATGTATAAATATGTAAGATGTATCAAATATAAAAAGTATTTTATATATATAAGTCAACTGCCAAGAATCTGGCCAATTTACTTAAAAACAAGTTTGGTTAAAAAACAAATTAGTTGAAAACAACTTAACAGCTAACCCCTAGTAACACAATGCATACTAGTAGGCCTGCATATGCCCATACTTTTAAGTAGTTAGGGCAAAGGTCCAAAATGGACTAACTAACAAGCATTTTTAATCCCCCTTTACACCCCAGCCTCTACACCTTTGAGAAAGCCTGTGAGCTCGACCTTAGATACTTGGTCGAAACTACTCATAAAATAGGGGATAACACGAATATTTCCCCTGACCTGATCTTGGCTTTAAACAAAATTTGTAGCATGGCTGTCAGGGTCATTAAACCAGACAAGGGAGGGGGATTGGTCATTTTTGACCAAGCTGAGTATGTTACCAGGATGTTACGGGTATTAGATTCAACTGCCTATGAAAGTTCCTCATTAAATGAAATGAATGGCACTTACAACAAAATTAAAGGCTATTTTAGGGACTTGTATCTAGAAGGCAGGATTAATATTGACATCTATAATTTTATTGATATTTCCTACCCTAGGGTTCCTGTTATGTTCGGGATCCCTAAGATGCATAAGAGCATCACTGATCCACCTATGCGTGCCTTGATTGATGGTAGATGCTCAATGACCCATCCCTGTGCCCGTCTTATTGACAGCATTATTAGTGAACATCTGAAAACTATCCCCCAAATTTGCAAGGACTCTTGGTCATTCCTCTCTATAATTAATAACATCAAATTCGACAAAGACCTAAATTTTTTGACCATTGATGTGGTCGATTTATATACATCAATCCCACATGAGGAGGCTGTCGAATGGACTGAACTTATGTTAAAGGAATGTGGGGCCTCGAATAATGATATCTATTTGGTCACATTCCTATTGGACATTATTCTTTCTTCCAACTTCTTTCTCTTTGAAGGGGGGTATTACCTCCAAAAGAAAGGCATTGCAATGGGTTCGCCGTGTGGTGGCAGTGTTGCCAACCTGTTTGTTGCCTACTGGGAGAAGAAGTATTTATTCAATTTCCCCCTCTTCATGGAGGCTTCAAGAATATACACCCGGTTCCTGGACGATATTTTTATATTGTTCAAAGGTAATGAGGAATCCGCATCAAAACTTATCGACCACATGAACGCTTCTACGGAATTTTTAAAATTCACGTACCATTTCTCGACGTCCGAGATTGATTACCTAGATGTTCAATTAACGAAGGACCTAGATAACAATAAATTCTGTTCTACAATCTTCAGGAAGGCAACATATTGCAATTCATTTTTGCATTTTTCAAGTTGCCACCCTTGGAAGCAAAAGTGTTCCATTGTCAAGGGACAATTGGTCAGAGCAGCACGTATGTGCAGCAGTGACCTTGCCTTTGAAAAAGAGTGTACTTTTCTGGTCGATATGTTTTTGAATCGTGGCTACCCCATCAGCCTTCTTACTGATCTTAGAGATGAAGTATCTTGTAAACGCCTGAATGGGTTTTATTCACCATTACTATTACCTAACGAGCAAGATATGGCACTTGGGACTGTAGACCCTACCCGTGACCCAAATGGGAATGACATATTGGAGACTAGTATTAACTATGATTCTATTTATCATAATACTAGCCCCAACTTTTCTACTGCTTTTATTTCCCTATATAATTCAAACTCTGGGCATTTGTGCTCTATTATACGTAAAAATTGGTCCTTTATTACCCATTCTGGTCTACACCACAAATTGGGCCTTTCCCCACTGTTTATTTACAAAAGGGGTAACAATCTTAAGGATCTATTGCAAAGAAATAAAGGGCTTGATTCCATGGTGAAGCACAAAGGCACATTCACTTGTGGCTGTTGCAAGTGGTGCAGATACCTTAGGGTTGGTAATTCGTTCTCCATTGGTAAGAGAAAATTTTCAATCAACCACAAGATCAACTGCACCACTAGATCTGTTGTGTACATTGCCCTTTGTGAATGTTGCCCTGCCTTCTATGTGGGAAAAACGGATAGGCGTCTTTGTGACCGTATGTACCAGCACTTATATGCCATTAAAAATAAGAGAACCGACAATGCCCTCTCCAAACACATTCTAAGTAATGGGGGGCACAGCTTCCTTTTTATGGGAATTGACAATATTAAACCAACTATCAGAGGTGGCCCCCAATCTTTAATCTTAGAAACCCGTGAGTTGGAGTGGCAATTACAATTGGACGCTTTCTCTTACCCTGGTTTGAACGATAATTGCAACATATCGTCCATCCTAAAATATAAAAGCTACTTGAGGTAAATGGCCTTATTGCTGTTTACATTCTTGACTCGTTGGGGTGGTCAGTTGGTTTTTATATAGCCCTATGTACTTGAAGTGACCACATTAATATAGCCCTTCCTTCCTACTTTAGTGCACTGTTGGACTTGGTTACATTCCATTTTGGACCTTTGTCCTAACTACAACAGACCAAGTTGAGAAACAAACCACGTCAACAGTAAAAAGTATCCAACGACTCACGAACTGAGGACAAAAGGAATTTATTCACTGGTAAATGTTAAGCGCTTTTCGTTGCTCTTTGTCCTAACTACTTAAAAGTATGGGCATATGCAGGCCTACTAGTATGCATTGTGTTACTAGGGGTTAGCTGTTAAGTTGTTTTTAACTAATTTGTTTTTTAACCAAACTTGTTTTTAAGTAAATTGGCCAGATTCTTGGCAGTTGACTTATATATATAAAATACTTTTTATATTTGATACATCTTACATATTTATACATTTACACCTTATTATTTGTTATTATTTACTTTTATAGATTAGGTGAACAATTAGATATGCTCTAACATGTGGCTGGATTTGCTTTGTGATCTGGCGACTTTGTGAATGGTTTCCAGCCTAAAATGCATATGTTTTAGTACATATATCTTTAAATGCCTCTAATTTGCTAGAGGAGGATATGACATCATTAGTTGTTTATTTCCGTTTTCTTTTTAAAAAAATTTGTAACTTGTTGAGTTTAATGCTGATGAAGCTCCTGTTTTTGCAGGGGCGAAAAACGCTGTGTCTTTGTACTGAATAAAGTGCGTTTCCTATCTTTTTGGAACCTTGGCTTGAGTGAAACCGCTTGTTTTTTTATTAGTTTTTGCTTTTTGGTTTTACTTGAGGGTATGGAACCATAATCCTGGCCACCGCTACATACCATGGCCAAGAGTCTGGCAGGTCATCGGCATGATAACTGAAGTGCAGTTGGTAATTAATAATATACCATACCAATGCACCTCATAGTGCAGGACATCCGGGCAATGCATGATGTACTTGTGGGACAGGGGGCTGGAAAGAGGGACATATCACACATAATGGTGTTACAAACTGAAACAGTAGCTGATATTACACGTGTTGTTGTAACATAACATCCCTGAATTGTATGATGTCTGGAACACCAATGGATGTCAACAGTTACTGACTACAGTCCTTACATTATCCTACCAACCCCACAACAACTGACATTCTTTGAGGAACAGACCAAGCATAACAGGAAACATTTGGCCAGTATGTGGACAGCATGCCATTTGAGAGGTATGTCAGAGGTATATCACTGTCAGATGTCAAGTCACCCAGTAAATGCATGTCCAGATGAACCCTGTCAATCTAGCAACCTTCCATGCATATAACAGCACTAATGACATACAATCTGTACCCAATTCTGGAGCTCTGTCCCCATGTTGTTGGGCTGTCTGCACAGGTCCTGTCCTGTGAGGTATCTCCAACTATTGTCTGTGAAGCTGTAGCTCCCACACCTCCATAATGTCCCCCACACAGACAAGGAAAATGGGCATGGCCCACATGAAGGGCATCCCATATTTTGGAAATAGTAGCAGTGTCCAGGCCACACACCACAATACTATGTGGGCACCTACATAGCATTATGGCCTCAGCAATACCCACAAAAATCAACCCCCTCAAGGTAGGCTGAACACCTGTGGTGGACAGCAGCAATGCACAACTACCATCATAGGTGGAAATAATTGCAGGTCGGGCCAAGAAGGAGCAGGTGCCTCATTGGAAGTCATGTCACCTTGTTCTGCACAAGCAAATAAGGTCACAGGTGATGTACTAAAGGCTGTCTTTGAGTGCAAACTGGAGACATCCACCAAGGCCAATCACTAACCCTTCCAGCCGTGTGTCTGCAATTCCAGAGACAACACACATATCTACTCTGCAGTAGTGGTCAATAACATCATATGTACATATGCCATGGATATAGGCAACTTGCTGCAGACAGATGAAGTGTAAACATCACCCCCCTGTCCCCCACATAGGTACACATGGGCATTTACAGCACCTGCTCCCTCCCCTCATGATCAGAAAGCAGGTCTGTAATGCCCTCTCAAAGGCAACACATAGAGGTCTCCATAGGCCTGATACCATTCCTGGCTGCATCCAACATGAACACAGGCATTAGTTCTCAGACCCATTCTGCCATGTAGTCAACCTCAGCCTGAGCACTGGTGTCAAGCCATCTGCACAGAGGACAGACAGAAAGTTGATAGAAAACAGGTTATGCATTAGCATTAATGTTCAGAAGGATACAAGTCTGAAACTGAAATGTATGCCAAAATGCCATGACAGCAGTCCTCAATGACATGGCCAAAAAACTCAATACTCTCCATTTAATATAGTAATATAATATTAATATCCAGTAGGTGATAAAAATATACAGCTCAAATCCCCAAACTAAGATGGTGTAGTGGTCAGAGTCCCAGATTTGCATGCAGGCATACACTGTTCGAGTAATACAACAGGCAATCCAAATTTACATGGGAAAGCAGTGTTAAAAAGGCTATGTTCCTATTAAAATATATGGTAAGTTATTTTTGTTACCCAGGGTAGTATCAGTGGTGTAAAATGGATATGTGAGTGAATACAACATGTGAAAACACCCATGTATACAAGTGTCCCATACAGCATAGTTACACCCCTTGCTACTGTATTGAAAGCATATATAACCATGTCATGTAACGGAAATCATATACACTTACTAAATGAAGTCAGTGTGGTATATTATGAGAATGAACTGTGAACAATGGTTAGCAATGCTTAGCTATGCTTAGCAGGTTTAACAACACATTTCTGTTGTCCTCACCCCTCTTTCTGCGGTTAGAGTGTCCAAATTCACATCCAAGCTCTGCACAAATGCACAGCTGTTTCTGTATAAGAAATGGACAGCTATGGACCTTCTGTACACCCATCCTGCACATCCATAGCTATCTTTCATATTTTTCTTCCCTCTGCATGCCCCTTTTCCACCACTTTCGTATTGCCCCTTTCTCTTTTCTTTTAAAGAATTAGTGCAGGTGTAAGTGTAAGTAAGAGGTTGTAAGAGCAACAAAATTACCAATCCTGACAGGTCTTGAACCCATGGCACTGTACACCATAGTCAAAGCAATATACCACTACACCACTTAAGCTACAGGAACGTGTGATGCTTTTTCCAATATATGTTCATTCAACAGTAGGGAAAAGATTACGTAGAATCAGTCAGGCTTTGTATTTATACATATACACATGTATATATGTATGGAGATGCATATATATGGACAAATATATGCATAATATAAATAGTGATATACATATAAAGTATAGACATATATATATATATATATATATATATATATATATATATATATATATATATATATATATATATATATATATATATATATATATATTATACACATATATACATATATATGTATATATATATATATATATATATATATATTCATAACATGTAATGGAGTCATACCTCAGAACCATACCTACCAACCCCTTACTCCAAGAAATCTGGCCCAAGGCTGTCCAAATGGAGGGACAATGGGGTAAAACTAGGGACATATTTCAAATATCGCTCTTATAAATGTAGACTGTTGCCAGAGTGACAGGGTTTGGGTTTGTTTCAGCATACACGTTCTGAAGGATGTGAGTTCTGAAACTGAAATTTATGTCATTTACTGTCAGAAATCCTCAGATCATCCCAGTGATTTACCAGGGATATGAAAATAATGCATCATTGGACCAGACCAGAAATATGCGCAATAAAACTGGACATATTACAACAATCCAGACAGTTCCGAGGTAGGCTCAGAACCCTTAGTGCAACAAACCTGGGCCAAGCCTGACAAAGTGGGGGGAGAAAGCCATGGAGATTGTGACATACCTGAAATACTGGAGTAGATAAGCTGACACAGTTGCTGCAGTAACACCCTCATGTCTTTCCTAACATATATTGACTGAAATAGCACAAGTCCAACACTCAGTTACTTCCCATTAGTTAGTGACTGCAATCCTTGCATCTTCCCACTTATGTGTCAGAAATACACAATACGTATGGGGGCCATGCAACACTGCATCCTACAAATATCTGGACATAACATCACATTAGGGAAACTACACTCAGCTGCTAAGCATGTCACCAAGCACTGCCCAAACTACAGTCAGACTGACACATCAACCCAAATCTGCTAGGGGGAATTACACATATACTGGCAAATATATCAGGCACTACAGGAATGTCACAGCACTGAAAAACAGACACCAATGTAAAAGTGCACACCCACAACCAATTCAGTCACAGTCACAGTAACATACCGGTAAGCCAAAGGAGCAGTACAGTATAAGGACTGTGTGAACAAAAGCATCTCAATATGTTTGCCTCTCACACACTACCCCCACATATACTGGCCCAATTCACAGTGTACTATGATGTTTGACTGTGGTATGGGACATGTCTCAGTCTGCCTCTACAAACATGTACAGCTGATAGACCACCAGAAACAGGAGCAGCACTCACAGGCAGATAGAAAAGGAGCCATAACACATACATCCACGCCCCTCCCTACACAGGCCAAATAACATTGACATAATACACTGCTACACAGTCCTGACAGTCTGTCAACAATTGCCAGAAATACAAAGACTTCTCAACTGTACAGAGTCCCACAAAATGTTCAGGCTTTCCCCTCTTATATAAGGCCTCTTCCACATAACATGTCTGGCAGTCTGATACATCACTGGGATAATGTCAGGAATGTAGGCGTTAAATATTCATATACCATACCTATCAACCTCTTACTGCATGACATCTGGACAAAGCCTGACATAATTGTGGGACAGAGGCCCAAAAACAGGGGCATATTGGAAATATTGCTGTTATAAACTGAGAATGATAGGAGTGTGTTGCCATGCCATTGACTATATGAATAACAACACAGCTGTCCTGCATGCAATTATCAAGTGGGGGACACCAGTTGGTGCACAGCCCATCAGCTGCTCATGACCATTACTTACAAAAGGCAAGCTGCTGCCTATGCAAAACAGATGTACACCCTACATCCTTGAGAGAGAGAGAAACAGTGAAAAGAAAAAGAAAAACCAAGCAAGACATAACCATCTACACTTGAACAAAACAAACAGGTATGTCAAACAAGTAAGCTTGTAACGGACTACAGTAGGGGATATGTAAGAATGGTAAATAGGAACTGTAACATATATATCTCAACAAGACCTCCTGTACTGATATATTGCTGATCAGAACATATGGCCATAGCATCTGGGTCTGTCTGCAGTGACATAGATCATAGGTCTGGCCCCTGAGTCACCCCAGGAAAGGATGGCTCACATATGACTACTACTGCAATGTGTGTTGAATAATACTGACTGTGACAATGCTAGGCCATCTACTAGGATGTCTTACATATCCATATCTTACTTGTGAATACAACTATGAAATACTTGGTTGTCTCAGAAATGTGAGAGACCTATACATGGTATTTGCATAGTAAAGTACTGTTGCACATGTGTGTGTTGAATTGCATGTGATATACTGAGCTCATACCATTAAAATATCCAGTGTTATGCACACTGACCATATGTGTGCCTCATATTTGGTCAGGCAAAAAAAAGAACACTGTCAGGGTAAGGTATCTCCTCCCAAAAAAAGTACAAATCCAAAATCAGAAGAGGTTGATACTCTACAACAAACGAAGCAAACCAGATAAATGAAGAAACAAGTCCTTTATTCGAATAAGTAAGCGCTTTCACGTTGCTTGGAACGCTTCATCAGACTTCAACAAACTATAGAAATTTAAATCAACTTATATATAAATAAAACACCAATGAAAATCACATTAACAAGTCACATGCAAATTACAGAAATACATCATTTCCTCTCCATCAAAAATATTTAAAAATTACATAAAATACATAAAATATATATATATATATATATATATATATATATATATATATATATATATCCTAAAAATCTATTCCCTCATATTAATAAATGAATGATGGAAGTGAAATGTTAAAACATACTAAAACATATATTAGATTGTGAAACATATTGTTACTATTTAATGTTTCAAAGGTTTAGCTAATAAAAATGGTCTCAATGAAAATTTATCATTTAGACCATGACCTTTGTTCGCAGATAGCTTAATTATCCACCTTGCCTCAGCTTTTTCTGTCTTATTGCCAATATTTCCAAGTCTTTCTGTCTCTGTTAACTGTCCTATTACTAAAAATCTAAAGGCATGTGTAGTGTCATTTTGTAGTACATGCTTGGCTAGGGCATTCCCTTCATTTTCTCTATGAATAGCATACAAATGCTCTCATCCTTTCTCTTAAAGTTCTATTAGTCTTTCCTATATAGAAACAATAACATTTTATGCAGGACGCTAGATAAATCACATTTCTTGACTTACAATCAGCGTATTCATTAAACTCATATTTAACACCAGTATCTGGATGTATAAAAACATTAGATTTCATTATATATATACACTGGTTGCAAGAGCGACATGCAAATGTACCCTTTCTCTGGGAGGAGATCTTATTCTTAGGCACTCTCTCATAACAAAGCATACGTTTTAAAGATTTAGTATTCTTATAGCTAAAAGATGGTTTTTCACCAACTAAGTTTTTTATACCATCATCTAACTGTAAAATGTTCCAATGTCTCTTAATAATATTGACAATAGAAGTATTATTGTTAGTAAAGGGTATCACTAGCTTCCTCTTATCATTATTCCTCACTACAGGTCTCTCATCTATATTGCCTTGTTTTTTAATAAAAGGACGTCCTAGATGTGTACGTTCTAGAGTATTCAATGAACGCATATCTCTATTACAATAGCCTCTATGTCTAAAATCACTTTCTATAGTTTTTAATGCATCAGAGAAAAACAAATCATCACTGGTTATGTTAGAAAAACGTTTCACCTGATTACTCACAATGTTTTTGTGTACATGGGGGGGATGCATGCTACTTCTGTGAAGAATAGCATTCTTCCTACATAACTTCCTAAATACTTCTGTTTCAAGAGTACTATCTTTTTTCCTCAATGTCACATCTAAAAAATCAATAGTGTTTTGTGAATACATTTCAGTCAACTTAAGAAATGTAGTAGTTCCATTGATATATAGAACAAACTCTTTTAAGAGCTCTAATGTGCCTCCCCAAATTAAAAAAAGGTCATCCACAAAACGTTTATAATATTTTATAGAAGTGGAAAAAAACAGATGTTCTAAGACATACGTGTTCTCCCAATATGCTAACACAAGGTTAGCATAAGAGTTAGCACAAGATGTGCCCATAGCTACTCCTTTAATTTGAAGGAAGTATTCATTGTTAAAAGTAAAAACATTGTGACAAAGAACCATTTCTAACAACATTGTGAATTTAATAACTTGATTATTACTAAGCCCTTTATTCAACAAATATAACCTTAAGAAATCTATCCCTACATCATTAGGTATGCAAGTGAAAAGAGAAGCAACATCTAGTGTTACCATATAGTCTGTATAGTCTGTATGTAGTCATATTTGTAGTAATTTACCCATACAGTTATCTGATGTCTGGCAAAGACTGACATTACATCTCCTTTTTCTTCTGGCTGTTCCCATTAGGGGTCGCCACAGTGGATCATCTCTTGCTATTTCTGCCTGTCCTCTGCATCCTGATCCATCACACCAACCACCAGATGTCCTCTCTCACCACATCCAGGAACCTTATCTGAGGCCTTCCTCTTTTGCTCTTACCTGACGTCACCCTTACCATCCTTTTCCCAGTGTACTCAGTATCCCTTTGCAGCACATGTCCAAACTGATGTAATCTTACCTCTCTGGCTTTGTCTCAAAACCGTACGACATGGGCTGACCCTGTCATATACACATTGCTACTCCTGTCCACCCTTGTCACAACCAGTGCAAATCCTAACATCTGTAACTCTGCCATTTCCAACTCTGACTCCTGCCTTTTTGTCAGTGACACTGTCTCCAACCCATATAATGTAGCTGGTCTCACTACCCTGCTGTAGGCCTTCTTTTTCACTGTCACTGGTACTTATCTGTCACAAATCAGTACTGATACTCTTCTCCACCCTCTCCATCTTGCCTGCACTCTCTTCTTCATCTGTCCTCCACAGTCATCATTATTCTGAAATGTCGATCCCAATAATTTATACTCATCTACCTTTGCCATCTCTACTCCCTGCATCCTCAACATTTCACTACGCTCCTTCTCATTAACACACAGAAATTCTGTCTTAGTCTTGCTGACCTTCATTCGTCTCCTCTCTAGAGCATATCTCCACCTCTACAGGGTCTCCTAAATCTGTACCCTACTCTCAGTACAGATCACAATGTCATCTGCAAACATCATAGTCAACAGGCACTCCTGTATGATCTTGTCTGTCAACCTGCCCATCACCATTGCAAAGAAGAAAGGGCTCACAGCTGATCCCCGATGTCATCCCACCTCCACCTTAAACGCTTCTGTCACTACTGCCACAGACCTCACCACTGTCACACCAGCCTTGTACATATCCTGTACCAGTCTTACATATATTTCTACTACTCATGACTTCCTCATACAGTACCACAACTCCCCTCTATGCACCCTGTCATATGCTTTATCTACCTCTAGAAAAACACAAATCAACTCCTGACCTTCTCTGTACTACTCCATCAACACTCTCAGAGCAAACATTGCATTTGTAGTGCCCTTACCTGGCATGGCAACATACTGCTGACCACTACTCATCACTGCCCTGCTTAACCTAGCTTCCACTACTCTTTCCCATAACTTCATGCTGTGACTGATTAATGTTATCCCTCTGTAGTTACTACAGCTCTGTACATCAACCTTATTCGTAAAATGGTACACAAACACTTTCTCTCCACTCCACATGCAACCTCCCAGTTTCCAAGATATCATTAAACAATCTGGTGAAAAACACCACTGCCATTTCCTCTAAACACTTCCATGCTACCACAGGTATGTCATGTGGACCAACAGGCTTTCCAGTATTCATCCTCTTCGTAGCTATCCTTACTTCCTCCTTGGTAAGACATTGCACTTCCTGATTCACCATACCCACATCATCCAACCATCTCTCTCTCATTCTCTTCATTCATCAGCCTCTTAAAGTACCCTGTCTATCTGCTCAACACACTCTCCTCGTTTGTGAGTATGTTTCCCTCATTATCCTTTATCACCCTTATTTGCTGATCAGAACATATGGCCATAGCATCTGGGTCTGTCTGCAGTGACATGGATCATAGGTCTGGCCTAGCTCAGTCCCTCTGTCAAGCCAACCGGTACAAAACCTTTCACCCCACCTTAGTGTCCAACCAATCATGCAAGTTGTCATATGCTTAATCCTTAGCCTTTGCCACCTCTCTCTTTGCCATGCACCTCATCTCCTTATTCTCCTGTCTATTTTCCTTATCACTCCGACAATCCAACTCTTTCATCCCCAAACTCTTTCTCTGGATACTGTCCTGTACTTTCTCAGTTCACCACCAGGTGTCCTTGTACTCCTTCCTCCATCCACATGTCACATCAAACACCTTTCTAGCTGTCTCTCTTACTAGCTCTGCTGTACTTACCCAGATATTTGGTAAATCATCACTGCCACCCTGTGCCTGTTTTAACTCTTCCCTAAACTCCACCTCACAATCACCCTTTTCCAGTTCCCACCATTTTATCCCTGGTGCTGCCCTCACACTCCTCCACTTCTTGATCATCAGTGTCATCTAACTACACTGTGCCCTGTCACCACTTTACAGTCTCCAATCTCCTTAAAACTGGCCCTCCTACATTGGATATATTCCACCTGTGTGCATCTCCCTTTAATCTTGTATGTCACCCTATGCTCCTCCCTCTTGTTATACTATGTGTTCTCCACAGCTATGTCCATCATTTTTGCAACATCCACTACCATCCTTTGCTTAACACCATGCATACCCATCCCTTCCTCATCCCCTCTGTTCCCTTCACCAACATGGCCATTGAAATCTGCTGCAATCACCACTCTCTCACCCTTGGATACAGTCATCACCAAATCATCCAACTGACTTCACATTTCTCTTTCTCATCCATTGCACAAGCATATGTACTAACAATATTCATCATCACACCATCAATTTCCAGATTCATAAACATCACTCTGTCAGACACTCATGTCATCTTCCAAAAACAGCATACTGTTCCTTCAGAATAACCCCTACCCCCTTTCCCCTCCCATCCACACCTTGATAACACAATTGTGACCTACCTCCGATACACCTAGCCATACTCTCCTTCCATCTGGTCTCTTGCACACACAACGTATTCACCTTCCTCTGGCCATCATATCAGCTAGCTCTGTCCCGATACCAGTCATACTGCCAATCTTAAAAGTTCTTACCCTAACTACCAAACTCCTAGCCTTTCTCCTCTCTTCCTGCCATATGAGTGTTGGACATCCTCCAGGGTATGTCTGTCAATGAAAAGTCTACTATGCTATTGAATGACTCAAGTTGTCACTAATTTTGTCCCATTGCCCCCCATGTATGTGTGGTGTCTTACAGATGTCCTGCTCTAACGGGTTGAGAGGGATGACTGGGCAGCAAGAGTGTGAATACAGGGTGCCATACTGGCATAGAACAGAAATGTATATCAGGTATTATCTGTGCACATGTCGATATGAGAAGGTATATCTGCCTGCCTCATAACAATAGACATGGGATGCAAAATGTCAGTTAAATAAGCTGTACATGTTGCACACATGTGTAATCTTAGTTACTGTGCATCCAACAGAGTGACATTTCTACAGCTACTGGTTGTTGCATTGCCCTAACACATCCATGGGTACCACAATAAGCATGATTATCTGTTTGAAATTGGAGAGATGTCCAACTGTGTTATGACTGTGTGTCCATGCCTACTACAAACAGCTAAATGAACACCAACATAGTTGTATGGACTTAGCAATACCTTACTTGTAAAACCTGTTTTCACCAAAGTAGAGCAATCTCCTTTGCTGGACAGCAGCAATACACAAACCACAGACTTGGTCCCTATATTGGCTGTACAGGGCAAAGTAGGAGGAGGCACAAATTGGCATCAAGTCAGCCTTTGTCTGAGCAAGCATATAAGGTTAGAGATGGAGTACTGTAAGGCTAACTATGAGTACAAATTGGACACATCCACCAAGGCCAATCACAAGGCCATCTTCACATATGTCTGCAATCTCAGAGGTAACAAACCAACCCACCCTGTAATGGTGGTCAATCAAACCACATACACACACAACATAGCTATAGCCAACCTGCTGCAGATAGGTTTAGGGCAAACATCACCCCCTGGCTCAGCATCACTATAGGAGGATATGCACAACACCCACACACCTCTCCTCATCACCAGTGAGCAGGTACATATTGCCTAGTGAAAGGCAACAAACGTAAGTATCCATGGGACCTGATAACATCCCTGTCCGCATCCTACATGAACTCATGCATGTGCTCCCAGCTCCATTACCGACTGTAGTCACACCAAGCCTTGGCACATCCATGCCCCATCCACATGGAAGATGGCCAATGTCATCCCTCTACACAGACATGAATGAGGAGTATTGGATTATTAAATTAACTAGCCCTCATTGTGGGGAATATGACACATCAGGACCAACAGTGCAATGTAAGCAGGTACAGTGCTGATAGATTACAGGGGTATGGTGTGGTTGTGAGTGGTAGATGTAGCTGTGGAGGTTTTGTAAATACTGTTGCCAAATGTATGAGGTCCTGTGATGTGTTTCCCTTTTTATGACTTCCAGGTGCAATGTCACATCAGCAAAGGTCCACTTTCTCAGCTGCTGAGACAAATATAATCATAGAAGCCATACTACAGAACCATGCCATAATGTTTGTCCAGAGCCAGCAACATCTGCAAGAGAGGACTGGCTTGTGGGATGACCTTGTCCACAGGGTAAATGATGCTTGCCTACACACACGTACATATGAGCAGGTCCAGCATCATGCAAATGAACTCATACGCCATGCCCGGAAAAGGGATGCTGCAGTGGCCAGGGAATGCACATGCCATGCAGCCCCCACTGACACCCATGGAGGAGCTCCTTGGCAACCTTGGGGCAACCATCCCAGTAAAACAGCAGAGTACAGACCCCCACACATGCTGGAGGTGGATGGCACCCAGACAATGGATGAGGAATGTGGAAGTAAGGCCCCAATGGAGATTACTAGACTAGACTAGCAGACATACTTGTATTAGCAGAGTATCTACGTGCATGTGTCAAGTCAGATTGCAGCTGTGGATTGGGTTTTCTAATGCACAGAAGAGCTCATCTATGGTGAAGGACAGCAAAGTGTGTAGTATTGGGGGTTGTACTGTAAATGTGCAGACATGCTGTATCCATCCTGTACCAATGCCATATGTGAGTCTGTTGACAATACTTCTCTCCCACAATTACCTAGATACCTCTGGTCTGCACGTGGGATGGCAACCTGAAGCTGGTGAGTATGGAATTGTTCTGTTGTGGTTTGCCAATACCCCAGGCATGTGAAGGCCATGCACTGTACCATGCACACAACTGTCACCCATAGCCATAGTGCTTTATGTGCATGTTCACTTGTGGTGGGGTTAACTGCATTGCATCACTGTGCTCACCACAGGGGCCTATCTGAAGAGAATGTAACATTCCCGTAGCATCCATCACAACCTGTCATGCAATACATCCGGACAGAGGCCAACAAAATGGGGGGGGGGGCAAACGGCCTAAGGTAGGGACTTGTGTGAAACATTACTCTCATACAGTGGATATAAACAGTGTACACACCCCTGTTAAGATGCCAGGTGTCTGTGATATATATACAAATTGAGACCACAATATGTCAGTCCACACCTTTTCCAACCTGTAATGTGACCTATGACATGAACATAGATTTATAGGTTCATAGGTAGGTACTAGGCTATCTGCCCAAGGGTATTTATAAGCCTAGCCAGAGTGTGACAGCTTTCGCCGCCCCATTGATTAATTAACTAAGACTCTGTCAAGAAGAGCAAATGACGTGATCCCAGGGGTGTATTTTCTGTTACCCATCCACTTCTGAAGGTTTCTTTTGAAGAGTGTTAGTGAGGGGCTCTGTCTAATGTAGTTAGGAATTTTGTTCCAAAGCACGGGGAGTCTCTGTGACAGGAATCTATCCCGCCAGCATGTTCTATTTATTGTTGTGGTGAGGTTTAGCTCACTAGAGCAAGTGGCTCGCAGTGACTTGGATTTCTTTAGGGGGAGCATGTCCATCAATTCGGAGTTGGACATGGCTTTGTAAGTCAGGCAGAGATTACCTCTGAGTAAGCGATATGCCACTGAATACAGCCGGTGCTTTACCAGTCGGGCTGCATAGGACATATGTTTGAGGCCAGTAATCCCTTTGGTGAGGTATTTTTGTGTTCTTTCCAGCTGTTGGAAGTGTCTTGTGAGGTACATCCCAAATGGGGCATTGTAATCTATGATGGGTCTGATGAGTGATGAGTAGAGGGCCACTATAACCTCTTTATTTCTAGATGTGAACCCTTTAGTAATTAGATGGGCTACATAGAAGCATTTCCTAACTACTTTGGCAATATGATTGTCAAAGGAGAGTTTACTATCTACCTTGGTCCCCAGATCTCTTATTATCTCTTCTGTATTAAGGGGGCTGCCACCTATGTGGTAATTCATGGGTGTTTTGTTTTTCCCAAATGGGATGACTATGCATTTTTTGGCTTTTAGCTTGAGACCATGACTTTGACACCAGGTGTCCGTCTCAGTAAGGCCGTTTTGGAGAATGTCCGTGTCATCCGGAAAGTCAGTTATGGCTCTCAGTTTGCAGTCATTAGTGAACTTGGTTAGCCATAGTCCTCCTGTGTTTGCCTGTACTTCTGAGAAGTATATACCGAACAGTAGGGGTCCCAGGACCAAGCCTTGTGGGACTCCACTTGTGACTGATTTAGAGTTGGACATGGAGCCCACTATTCTTACTGTGTGAGTTCTGTCTGGAAGCCAGTTGGCAACCCATCTTGTGATGTAGGGGTTTATGTTCAGGCTGGTGAGTTTTTCTATAATTCCCAAGTGGGGAATGGTGTCAAAAGCCTTGATGAGGTCAAGGTAGGCTGTGTGAACCACCTTCCTTTCATCTATGGCCTTGGTGACTGTCTCGAAGAAGTCAACCAGGTTTAGTAGGCATGATCTGCCCTTAACAAAACCGAACTGGGTCGGGTTAAGTGTTTGGAGGTTCCCAATGTCTTTGTTAATGAGTTCCATGATGATGCGCTCCATAGCCTTGCAGACCAGGCTAGTCAGGCTTATGGGGGTGATAGTTACCACGGTCAGTTGTGGCCCCTCCTTTGTGGAGCAGAATAACCATTGCTGTGCACCATTCTATGGGCATGTAGCCTGTGGAGAGGCTGAGGTTGAACAGTGTGTTTAGGTGGGGGTTAGTTTGTTCTGTAGTTCATGCAAAATGCAGCCTGGGACACCATCTGGCCCTATTGACGCTGTGCTTTTGGCTTTTGAAAGGGCTGTTTTCACTTGTGCGTCTGTGATTTCTGGGACACTACACTTTTCCAGTATTGTTGTGGGCCCTTTCGGGGGTAAAAGCGAGGTGAAATTTGCACTGAATCTATCTGCCAGGATGTTAGCAATATCAGTAGGTTCAGTATATTTTGTGCTATTTTGCACTAGCTCAGAGCATATCTGTGAGTTGCCACTTAGATTCTTGACATAGCTAAAGAAGGCTTTGTGGTTATCTTTTGAATCCTTGGCTATTTTCCTTTTGAAGTTAGCCTTGGATGATTTTATGAGGGACCCTAGTTTCTTACTGATACTGATCTGGGATGTCTTTCCTTCATGGGATTTGCTTTTTTGCTTTTTTTCCGAACTAGTTTCCTCCTTCTATTGTATAGCCTGTTTATGGCAGGGATCCACCAGGCAGGCTTCCTTCTCTTAGGGGAATGAGTCTTGGTTTTGCTACAGATGGCACGATCCATGCATCCTTGTAGGTGCTCATAGAGTGCATTTGTAAAGGTTCCTGCAAATTGGACACTGCTACCCTTTAGCGTGGGGGCTGTGAAACTTACCACCTCTGTCTTAAGTAAGGTGAAGTTTGCTATAGAAAAGTTTTTCACTGTGGTTTCCTTGGTTGGGGGTGGTCGTGTGGCATGGACATCCAGAGTGATTAGATTATGGTCTGATCTAACCAGTGACGGGTTGACCTCCGATGCGGAACACCTGTCGCCCATGTTGGTGATGACCAGGTCCAATATGTTTTCACCTCTGGTAGGGGAGTTTGCCAGCTGATTCAGGGCACTTGAGTTGATAAATTCCAGGAAGCGCTGGACCTGGGAGTTTGTACTTCAGTAGTTTGCCCAGTTAACGGTAGGGTAATTGAAATCGCTCAATATCCGGGTGTTCAGTAGGACCTTCATGTTTTCCAGTGTCTCCAGAAAGGCAGAGTGGTGGCCCTGGGTCATGGAGGGTGATCTGTAGCAGGCCACAATTTGCACTGCAGATTTGCCGAATGTTAGTTGCACATGGATGATCTCAGAGGTATCATGCTGTGCCACTAACCTGGAGGTGTAGGTATCCTTGATGAATATGGATACACCCCCTCCTTTTGTGTTTCGGTCCATGTTCTGTGGCCGAAATGTGTGGCATGAGATGTAGCCCGGTAGTGCTGGGGTGCTCTGTGGAGCCTTGAACCAGGTTTCAGTTACTGCACAGATGTCGACGTTCTCCATACTGAGAAATGCTTCAAGCACGTGCTTTTTGAGATTTAAACTCCTGGCGTTGAGTAGCATAACCCTCATTTTTTTATTTGTGCTGTTTATGGAGGTGGGTTTGCCTTTTGAGCCTTGCCTAAAAAAGGCACTATGGGGGCAGAAAGAGCCTTGGCCAGTATTCAAAAGCCTAGGGGTGACAGGTGCAAGCCATCTCTTGTGAAGCAATGAGGCTTGTCGAGTATGTCGTCCCAGGCTGACAGACATTGGATCCCCTTTGAATGACACCAGAAGCTTAGCCAGTTGTTGAAATTGATATTTTTTTCTTTATACTGTGGTATCATTCTTGGTGAGGGCAGGATGCTACTCAGGGTCAGGGTCATACCCGCCTGGGCTACATGATCAGAGAGCTCTTCCATGTCTCTTTTCATGTAGTCCAATGATGTACATCTCAGGTCATTCACACCAACATGAACAATGACAGAGTCATATTTGTACTTGTTCTGGAGTGACCTGAGTGCTTGTGTTATGTGGCAGATTCTGGCTCCTGATAGGCAGCCAACAGTAACCTTCTCCTTGTCCAGCCTAGTGAGTGGGACATCAGTGTGCCTGACTATAGAGTCACCTATTACTAGTGTGTTAGGTATGTTATTTTGTCTTAAGGACTGTGATTGTGCAGCACACTGATTTTGTGTTTTATGTGTTGTCTGGTTTGTGACGGGAGGTGCAGGTTTTGTGGGTGTCTGCTTTGGAGCTCTCTGATGCTTTTGCAGGTTTTTATTTAGAGCCTCCAAGTATGATTTCATGTATTTATGTGTATTTTTTGCCAGTGCTGGTTTAGTATGTCTATGTGAGGCTGGAGGTGTGGTGCAAGTGTTAACCTTCTCCTCATGACTGCCTGTTCCAGTCTTGAGTGGAGAGAGCATAGCCTCCAGTTTAGCTATATGATTGCATCTCTCAATTCACTTGTAAAACCAACCAATCTGTTGGGCACCAAATATGCAGTACACAAACCTTACAATAAGCTGGATGCATATGTGTGCACACCCTTCAAATAATATTTTATTGTAGCAGCTTATGATTTACTGACAGCATTCAGTCTGCTTGGGTACACACCTGCCATTTAGTAAAGGCACTCTGAGTAACACCAAATAACAGTCTGCTGTTCAAGTAGGACATTCATGACATTTGCTCAGTTGCCTCCAACAGCAACAGCCATGGTTTGCAAACATCTTACAAAGCAGCAAAGGGGTCTCATATTTGAAATGTATCAGTCAAGAGTAGGGTAATACAACATTACCACAACATTGCAAACACCATGGAACACAGTGGAGACGGTTGTCAAAAGGTGCATTAAATATGGAAAAACAGTGCTGTTGAAAAGACCCTGACATCCCTCCATAAACGATGACAAGACATGTCAAAACCTGGTCAGGGAGGCTGCCAGGAGACATACAGGAACACTGAGGGAGTTGCAGGAATCTCTTGCAAGTACTGGTGTTGTGCACTACATGTGAGAACACCCTCCCATATTCTGCATATGTCTGGCCTATGGGGTAGGGTCAGAAGATGGAAGAATTTCCCCACACCAAAAAACATTCAGGGTGGATACAATTTGCAATACAACACATCAAGTCTCCCAAAGGCATGTGTGAAAATGTGTTATGGTGTAATGAGACTATGGATTGACCTCACAGCAACAATACCAAAAGGTATGTCTGGTGCACAAGCAACATTTCTCGTAACCTGAAGGCCAACATCCTCATGGTGAATCACATTGGTGGCAGTGGCCTGCTGTGGGGATGCTGTTCCAAAACCAGAACTGGGCCTCTAAGTATGGTGGTGGGAATTCTGAACAGCTCCAAATAGCAGCCATGTCTGGCCCAAATCCATCAGGCATCTGCAAGAAGGCTGAGGATGGAGATGGGTGTCAACCTTCAACATGACAAAGACCCAAAGCATACATCCATAAGCTACCTAAGAATGGCTCCACCTGAACACACTCATGGTTATGGATTGGCCCAGCCAGAGCCTAGACCTACACCAGATAGAAAAAAAACAGTGTAACCTGAAGAGGGATGTGCACATGAGCTGCCCTATGCATGGAAGAGTGGCCAAATAATGCCAAGCCAAGATGTGCCATGCTGATAGATACCTCCACAAGAAGAGTGAATGCTGTAAGTCACTTACAAGGTGCTTCAACAAAGTATCATTTTTAAGGGTGTGCACACTTATGCAACCACCATATTGTACATATTGCAGTCATTATATTTTACATGTATCACATTTGTTTGTTTATCAACTGGATTGCACAGGTCATATGTCACATGAAAAGTGTGTAACACATTTGAATGCATTATTGCAGTCTCATCTTATATATTGCAAAAACATGGCATGATAACAGGGTTTTGTACACTTATCATATCCACTGTAAGCTTAGAAGGTTGGTGGTGCAACAGGAATTGTGTGACCATACATTTACTGCTTGTTTGGAGATCTGACACTCAAATGTATGTCATTAATCAGTGATGTCACTCCTCAGATCATCCCAGTTATGTATCACAGAAACACAGAGGTTATGAGAAACAGAGCAAACATATGAGCCAGACATCTACACATCCTGCGAGGATATGTATAGTTGTGAGGTATGTTCTGTAGTACTTGCCACTGTGCTATACAGGTGAACAGCAATGATGTGTATACACATGGGTGCTGTCTGTGCTGGGGAAGGGCCATCACCTACTAACACTAATCACGTATCCCAGAGCTCTATATTGTTAGTTACATGTAGTAAAATTGGCTGCAATGCATGATGTTGAGGGCTGTGTGTCATGCATGTCACCATTTGGGTAATGTGTGATTTGTGCCACCTCACCTGTAAGTGTGTGTGTGTGTGTGTGTGTGTGTGTGTGTGTGTGTGTGTGTGTGTGTGTGTGTGTGTGTGTGTGTGTGTGTGTGTGTGTGTGTGTGTGTGTGTGCACCAGCCAACTTCAAAGTGCAGGTATTAATGTACATATGTTGTCTTCCCCTCACAGATGCCGATGGGGTTGGGGGTCCCTCCCGCTTGGAAACTGATGTCATTATCTCTGCAGACTCTGACAATAATGATAGGAATGGTGAGGTACAGGTGGGGTTGTCAGGGACTGAATCTGTGCCATTGGTTGGCATCCCACATTTGTCCACACCATCCCCACACACAGGGCAATGCCTACACATACTCCGTCACCATTGGCCACAGATGATGGACAGTTAGCAGGTGGTTGCATTGAACAGGCTAGTGTGGTGACTATGGCAGGTGTGAGTGTCGACACTGGCCATAGACAGAGTGCAGGTGAGGTTTCATACAGGCATATGGATAGGGGTCCTCACAGGAGGACCACTGCTCATAAAGCAGCTGCTGCAAGTGCCACAGCAGTTGTCATCAGATGCATGTTTCAGGCTGTCATGGATGCACAGGCACATAGTGAATGCCACACCAGACAATTACTCAGGGTGGTGGATGCAAATCTTCCTGATTTACCTGGTGACATACATGACCTTGTTGAGGCTACAAGTCAAAATACTGAAGTCATGAATAGTGGGGTGAGACCTTGGCAATCCTTGACCATGGCATGTCTGTGCTACAGTGTGTGGTAGGAGATAGCCATCAGCCATGTGGATGTAGGTCAGTACCAACAACAAGTGGGAGTCTACGGGGCCATGCAGCTTCACACTCCCATAGTGGCAGTAACACCAGCACTACCTAAGAGGGGGTTGCTTCCACATCACACTGGAGCAGGCATTGGGAATGTGGTCTTGTTCAGTCCCATCAGTGACACAGATCCAGTAGACAGCAGTCATCATCAGGAAGCAGTACTGCATCTGGCCTTAGGCCTGGTGGTGCCAGTGATACCCGTGGTAGGACCAGTTCCCATGTTTGTGGCCGGAGATGGTGAACTGGACACCCTGCCATGTACAGTCCACAGCTGGCCAATGTACCCCTGTGTAGGGCAGCCACATGGCATGACTTGTGCATACATACACACACACACACACACACATCTGTATCACAGGCAGGTCACCTCCAGACACATACAGCACCTCTGCAAAGACCATCTATTGGATACTCCTCCAAACACACACACATGATGTCAACCGTATGGCCCAGCCTAGGCTGTTGGCAAACCCACACCACACACTGTGCATATGATGATACCTGTGCCAAATCCCTGTCATCCATATCATCGTTGCAGCGACATACTAATATGGGTCTGATGCACAGGGTGAATATAGTACAGTGTAGCTATGTAATACTATGAAAGGTGCTGTCTGCTTGCATTTGTTATGGGTACACATACAGGTGTATGTACCTTATTAGCCAGGATGCATTATTGCTGTTAGTACCACTGACTGAATGTAGTCTGACATGCTGTATTCTGTTTGTGTTACAGGTGTCTGTGTGTCTGCAGGCTGTGGCTCTGCAGACATTCCCAAGAGGGAGTATGGCACAGTGGGAATGCACCGACTGTGTCATAGGCAAGGTACAGCTTTATATGCACATGTACCAGGTGTGTATGCATGCAACAGTGTGTGAGGGACACTGTTGTCAGACAGTGTGAGCTTGCATATATACCTCTTGTCACAGACAGCTAGCATTCATATATGTCAGCTCAGTGTTGTGTAGTACCACAGGCTCATACATACAGAACAGGTTACTGCAGTACTGTCAGCAGGTCCCTCACAAGCATAGCCATTACATTAATTGCAATAGATTCACCTGTCAACATCATTTCTTTCCCATACACTCAACCCCAATGCAGTTGATGAGGGCATGCATGATACTGTGTATGACAGGTCTGTGGTATGTATTTCTGAGTTCAACTGGTGGAACAGGGAGACAAAATAGTATATCCTTTACATACACACAGTAAGGACTGACAGAGGGGATGTGCACTCAGTAACACAAGCACAGTTGGCAATAGACATATTTCCACTTTGATGTACTGTACTACTACATACACATGACATGCCCCACATAGATTATATACATGGGATATAACACATTACCTCTTACAATACATAATGTTCTGAATACCTTCATGGATGGTGAGATAACCCACCAGGAATAGGATGTGGAGTCATGCATTGCTCCTACAAGCCTGGATAAGTGATAGTGTAGCAGACATTGTATCAGTATGATGTTTCAATCAGGTATAATGCCTGATGCTGGCATGTGTGTCACTACACTCACTGTGGCAGCACTGTGGCAGATTTGGCAACAATATCGCATACACGGGCATTGTTAAGGGACACAGACCACACATAGGTTGCATACATCTGGATATTCCATAGAAATCTGTACAGAGGATGGTATGGCCTGCACAATGGTTTAACATGCTACATGCTGCCGTGCTATATAAAGTAATGCCATTGGAAGGTGGTAAACAGGCATGGATGGTACACAAATCAAAATGGTATCAGCCAAACAGGATATGATCTTCACCCAAAGACACACTTGCCAGTATTGAGATCAGAACCCCTACCTATGTAGTTATTTCTACTACAGTGTTATGCAGTTATAAGATGTGCTATGGAGCTTACATGATTTCATCTCCTCCCAATGTACTTCTAAGGTGAATGACATCAGCAGGCTTAGTAAAGTAGGGTGATAGAAAGTTTATAGGGTGGTACCCAACTCAAAATGGTATAAGCCACAGAGTACATGTTTTTTACACAAACACAAACAGTTGTCCATCTAGTTATTACTACTATAGTGTTACGCAGTTATCAGATATGCCACAGAGCTTATATGACTTCACCTAGTCCCAAGGTACTTCTAAGGTGAATGACATCAGCAGGCCTAGTAAAGTAGGGTGATGGGAAGTTTACAGGGTGGTACACAACTCAAAATGGTATAACCCACACAGTTTATACACACACTTGCCAGTATTGAGATTAGAACCTGTCTTTCTATTTTTTTCTACTATAGTGTTACACAGTTATTGCATGAGCTACAGAGCTTACTGGGCTAACAACTGGACAAAGGTGTTGAGAACTGCGCAGCTGAGGTAAACTGTTACAGGTGTCAGAAAGTCTGCCTTCACTTTTGCCCTTAGATCTTGCTAGTTCTTTCTCTCCTGCACTTCAAATAGCCTAACAGCTTTGCACTTCAACAGATTTTTTTTTTATCAATTATTCTAGCACACCTGAGAGACATCAGCTGTGGTCATTCCTCACAGAATTAGCTCCATTACTTAGTAGTTATCATCACCCTCCTGGCATGATTAAAGTGCAGTTCTCTGTGCTTTTGCCAATTCAGCCGGTGCACTTGGGCATTCTGAGTCACTGTTGCAACTGCCTCATGTACACAGACAACCTTCTCCTCTAAACTTTTAGCACTCAGACCTGTGAGAGATACCCTATATCAGCAAATTGGAGGATATGCACTCTCCAGCGAAGACTGGACTAGCTGGTCAAGAGGAGAAGGGTCAACACCTGCAACACACCACATGGAACACATGCACCTCTAGAACACCCACTATCACAGCTCTGACATACAAACAATAACCACACACCCACCTTCACAGAGGCACTCAATAGACATTTACAGAAACAGTGGAGACCACCAAGACAGACACCCACTTGATCACCACAATACAACACAAACCACAGGACACATATCTCACCTACACAGTGTGCTACTCAACCTAAGCCCCTAAGGCTAACCACCTTGCCTAATACAGTAATCATAGGTGACTCAATATTGAGGCACACAGATGTCCCACTCACTAGGATGAACATTTAGAAGGTAACAGTCAGCTGTCTATCAGATGCCAGAATCCAACACATAACACACTTAGTCAGGTCACTCCACAACAACTACAAGTATCACTCTGTCATTGTCCATGTGTGTGTGAATGACCTGAGATGCACCTCCATGGACTATATGAAAAGAGACATGGTGGAGCTCTCAGATTATGTTGGCCAGGCAGATATGACAGTAGCCCTGAGCTGTATACTACTGTCACCAGAATGATACCACAGTACAAATAACAAATGATTGACTTCAACAATTGGCTTAGGTGTCTGGTGTCACTCTCATGGGATGCAATATCTGTCTGCTTGGGATGACATGGCTGACAGACTGCAATGGCTTGCCAGAGATGGCCTGCATCTGTCACCCCTGGGGTTTCCAGGTACTGGCTAAGTGTCTTGCCACCCCTATAGTGCCTTTTAGGCAGTGTTCCAAATGAAATTACCACCATAACAGATATACATATATGCAATTTGAGGGTCATGCTGCTCAACACTAGACATCTACATCCCGAGATGCAGCCACTCAAAGCACTCCTCACAATGGAGACCATTGACATTTGCGCTGTAATGGAGACCTGGTTTACAGCAGCAGACTACACTGCTAGGCTACTGCACTACCAGCCTATAAATCATTCCACACCTGTCAACCCCAAAACATGGACCACAGCTCCAAAGGTGGTGGTGTCTCCATATTAATAATGGATATGCACACATCCAGAGTAGCATCCCAGCATAATGCATCTGAGATAATACAGATACAACTAACACTGGGAAATAGTGCAATCCAGGTCATAACCTGCTTAGGTCCCTATCCATATCCCTAGACTTTCAATCCACATTCCTCAACACCCTGGAATCTATCAAAGGCCAACCCAACACTCTCATAGTAGGAGAGTTCAACTACCCCTCCATTTGCACACAGTGCAGACTGGAGAAGTTGTTGACTGCAACTGAGCTACAAAATATAAGTATCTTGATTTTTTTTGATTATTTTTACAGATTACTGTTTTTACAATGTAATATATATAAAGCACTTTGTCTACTCAGTATCTTCACAAATCCTTATCTGTTTAAAAATTTTCATTTGTCTCTGTAGTGCTTGCTGTCTGTAGGTTATTTTGTAAACTGAAACATTTCCTCTGTGTAATTATCTCTTGGCTAGTGGGGGCTGGTTCTTTTGCGTTCTTGTAAAAAAAAAAGAAGTTTCTGTCTTTGCACACAGTGCAGACTGGAGAAGTTGTTGACTGCAACTGAGCTACAAAATATAAGTATCTTGATTTTTTTTGATTATTTTTACAGATTACTGTTTTTACAATTTAATATATATAAAGCACTTTGTCTACTCAGTATCTTTACAAATCCTTATCTGTTTAAAAACTTTCATTTGTCTCTGTAGTGCTTGCTGTTTGTAGGCTATTTTGTCCCACCGTCCCTCCCTGTTGGTGTCTTGCTCTTATACTTGATGGCTTTGTAGTTGCCCGCCCCTACTGTGACACACCCCCCAGTCTAGTGTCATTAGCTCATTCTGCCTAATACAGAGAGAACATTTGATAAGGCCTTCTGTTCCTCCTTTTTCCCTTTCAAAAAGTAAAACAAAACTTTTTTTTTTCTCTTTCGCCTGAACCTTCTTGTGTTCTGACTGTCCTTCTCAAACATTTTGGAAATATACAGTTTATTTCAGAGCATTTGTTATAACTGTATTTGCTATAACTGATTTAAGTATTTTTTCTGGCTTTTTGATTATTTACTGCTTAGCGACTGCATTTTAGCCTGTTTATACAGCTCTGCATTCTATTTAAACTGTTTTTGTGTTGATTAACTGTTTTGCACTTTTAAAAAGTTAGTTGTCACTTAATTTTACCTGTAGGCTAACACACTCAAGTGCGTTAGCCGCTTAAAAGCATTTATAGCATTTACTGTCTGTTTTTCCTCTGTTTTCTGCAAAAAAAAAAAAAAAAAAAAAAAATTCTTGTTTTCCTGCCTTACTGAACTAGAATAGTCCAGTCTTCAGAGTTTGCTGATCTCTGGGCTTTGTCTTGGTTCCTGTGCTTTTCCATATCCTTATTTGGATAAAAGGAAGTGTCTTTGTTCACCAGTGGAAGTGGGGAGCACTGACCAGCCTATTTGTCCCTAGAGGAGTGGTTCCAGCCAGAAACTTGTAGTCTATTGGCCATTTTTGGGTCAATTCCTAGCTCTTTCAGCCCCCTGTAATAAAGCCGCTTTAGCTTTTTCTTGTATTCAAGTCAGCACCGCTCCTCGTGGTGTCCTGCAGAGTTCTACAAGCAGCAGAGAGCAAAAGAGTGACTTTTTCCTGATTTAAGTATTTTTTCTGGCTTTTTGATTATTTACTGCTTAGCGACTGCATTTTCGCCTGTTTATACAGCTCTGCATTCTATTTAAACTGTTTTTGTGTTGATTAACTGTTTAGCACTTTTAAAAAGTTATTTGTTGCTTAATTTTACCTGTAGGCTAACACACTCAAAGCTAGCCGTTTAAAAGCATTTACTGTCTGTTTTCCTCTGTTTTCTGCAAAAAGAAAAAAAAAAAAAATCTTGTTTTCCCGCCTTACTGAACTAGAATAGTCCAGTCTTCAGAGTTTGCTGATCTCTGGGCTTTGTCTTGGTTCCTGTGCTATTCCATATCATTATTTGGATAAAGGCGTCTTTGTTCACCAGTGGGATTGGGGAGCACTGAGCGGCCTATTTGTCCCTAGAGGAGTGGTTCCAGCCAGAAACTTATAGTCTATTGGACATTTTGGGTCAATTCCTAGCTCTTTTCAGCCCCTTGTAATAAAGCCCTTTAGTGCTTTTTGCTTGTATTCAACTCAGCACAGCGCCTCGTGGTGTCCTGCAGAGTTCTACAAGCAGCAGAGAGCAAAAGAGTGACTTTTCCTGATTTAAGTATTTTTTTCTGGCTTTTTGATTATTTACTGCTTAGCGACTGCATTTTCGCCTGTTTATACCGCTCTGCATTCTATTTAAACTGTTTTTGTGTTGATTAACTGTTTTGCACTTTTAAAAAAAGTTATTTGTTGCTTAATTTTACCTGTAGGCTAACACACTCAAGTGTGCTAGCTGTTTAAAAGCATTTGTGTGCTCTTCAATTTTTCCCTTAGAACTTCTCTACTTGCAATCTAAACAGTCTATTCTCTATCTCAAAAGCTCAGCACTTACTCCTAAAGCATTTTTATATAGGTAAAGTACTTGTATACTAAACAAAGTACTACATTAGCCTAGAATCCCCTTGAGTACCCATTTCCCTATAGGTCCCTTCTGACTCAGTTACACAGCAAACTTTTTCACTTTTTCTAGCATGTCGAAGGGTCAGTTGCTAGCGTCCTCTACTGTTCAGCTGGTGAATCTGGGCATCTTGAGGCAATGTTACAATTGCCTCATGTACACAGGCAACCCACTCCTTCTCCCACAAAACACAAATACATGTGAGAGATGCAACTATATAGCCAAACTGGAGGCTGAGCTCTCTCAACTCAGGACTGGCAAGACCAGACAGGAGGAGAAGGAAACCACGCACACCACAAACCAAGTTTCACATAGAACTATCACAAATGCAAAACAAACAGATAAACACACAAAGACATACTCGGAGGCACTGATCAAAAATCTACCAAAACTACAGAGGCCTCCAAAGCAGACACCCAAGCAACTGCCACCTCAAGACATAAGACATGCAGCACATAGTTCTCAAAGTCAGTGTGCTAAACAGTCACAGCCCTTAAGGACAAACACAATGCCAGACACACTTGTTATAGGTGACTCCATAGTCAGACACACTGACGTCCCACTCACCAGACTGAACAAGGAAAAGATCACAGTAAACTGCCTGTCAGGCGCTAGAATCCGCCACATAACACAAGCACTCAGGTCACTCCACAGCAAGTACAAGTATGACTCAGTCATTGTCCATGCCGGTGTGAACGACCTGAGACGTACCTCCCTGGACTACATGAAAAGAGACATAGAGGAGCTCTCAGATTATGTAGCCCAGGCCGGTATGACTCTGACCCTGAGCAGTATCCTACCCTCACCAAGAATGATGCCACAATACAGAGACAAAATGATCAGCTTTAATAATTGGCTTAATTACTGGTGTCATTCTAAGGGGATCCAATGTCTGTCTGCCTGGGATGACATGCTTGACAAGCCACGCTGCTTCACAAGGGATGGCTTGCACCTGTCACTCCTGGGCTTCCGGATATTGGCAAAGGCTCTTGCCACCCCCATAGTGCCTTTTTTAGGCAAGGCTCAAATGATAAACCTACCGCCCTAGAAAACAAAAATGGAGAAAACCTAAGGGTAATACTGCTCAATGCCAGAAGTCTAAACCTCAAGATGCACTCAAGCCCTCCTCAGTATGGAGAACATCGATGTCTGTGCTGTGACTGAAACCTGGTTCAAGGCTCCTGAGAGCACCCCAGCACTATCAGGTTATACCTCATATCATGCCCGCCCCAAAATCCAGACCGAACCACAAAAGGAGGGGGAGTATCCATATTCATAAAGGATACCCACACCTCCAGGTTAGTGGCAACGCACGAAGCATCGGAGACCATCCAGGTGCAATTAACCATAGGTAAAACTGCCCTACAGTTTGTAACATGCTACAGACCACCTTCTCAAACTCAGGAAACCCACACAGCCAGAGTATGAATGTCTCTCCAAACACCATCATATTGGGTGACTTCAATTACCCAAACATAGACTGGGAACATTACTCAAGCCCCAACACCCTAGCCCAAAGGTTCCTGGAGTTCATAAACTCAAATGCTATGGAACAACTAGTCACCATTCCCACAAGAGGAGAAAATATACTAGACCTGATCATCACAAACATGGGGACAAAATGCTCCACACCGGAAGTATATCCCTCATTGGTGAGATCAGACCATAAATTAATCTCACTGGAGATCCACATCCCGCCACCACCCCAGCAAAAGACCACAGTGAAGAACTTCTCAAAAGCAAACTTCACACTTCTTAAGACTGAGTGGTATCCTTCAAGGCCCCGAGCCAGTGGAAACCACAACCCACGCTGCTGAAACCCTTACAAATGCCTTCTACGAGCACCTCCAGGAATGTATGGATCAAGCAATCCCTAATAAAATCAAGACCCTTTCCACCAAAGGCAGGCGCCGGTCTGGTGGACCCCAGCCATAAACAAACTCTACAACAAGAGGAGAAAGCTACTACATGACAGAGCAAAATCCTAAAAGGGAAGGCATCTCTGATCAATACTAGCAAAAACTACGATCACTCATAAAATCATCCAAGGCCAACTTTGAGAGAAAAATCGCTAATGACACAAAAGACAATCATAAAGCCTTCTTTAGCTATGTTAGAAACCTGGGTGGAAACTCCCAGATATGCTCAGAATTAGTCCAAAATGATAAAAAATCACTGAATCCACAGACATTGCCAACATACTGGCAGACAGGTTCAGTGCAAATTTCTCCTCCCTCCCCCAAAGGAGAAATATCTATCCCACCAGAGTCTAGCCTCCCAAACATCTTAGATGCCCAGGTGAGAGCTGCTCTCTCTAAAGCAAAAAAACAGCATCAATGGGACCGGACGGTGTCCCCGGCTGTGTGCTACACAAACTCAATGAGGAACTAAACCCACACATAAGGCTGCTGTTTAATCTTAGCCTTACTACAGGATACGTACCCAAAGAATGGCGTACGGCAGCTGTGGTCCCACTCCACAAAGGCGGTGCTTCACGGACCCTGAAATTACCGCCCATAAGCTTGACAAGCCGTGTCTGCAAAGCTATGGAGAGGATCATAATGGAACTCATAAATAAAGACATTGGGGACCTACAGACACTGGATCCTACCCAATTTGGTTTTGTCAAGGGCAGATCCTGCCTCTTGAACTTGGTCGACTTTTTCAAACAGTCACTAAGGCCATTGATGAGGGTAAGGCAGTTCACACAGCCTACCTTGACCTAGCAAAAGCGTTCGACACAATACCCCACTCGGGCATCATAGAAAAGCTCACCAGCTTAGATGTAAACCCATATGTCACAAGATGGGTTGCAAACTGGCTCAAGGACAGAACACACAGGGTTAGAGTTGCTGGTGCCATGTCAGACTCTAAGCCGGTCATGAGCGGTGTCCCACAGGGCTCAGTCCTGGGCCCCCTCTTGTTCGGCATTTATTTTTCTGAAGTGCAGGTAAACATAGGGGGATTGTGGCTGACAAAATTTGCAGATGACTGCAAACTGGGCACCATAATTGACACTCCATCAGACACAGACATCCTCCAGAGAGGTCTCATAGAAATGGATAACTGGTGCCAGAGCCATGGCCTTAAGCTAAATGCCAAAAATGTATAGTCATACCCTTTGGGAAAAACAAGGTAACCCTAATTACCACATAGGTGGTAATCCATTAAACACGGAAGAAGTTATCAGGGACCTGGGGACCCAAGTTGACAGTAACCTCTCTTTTGACACTCACATTGCCAAAGTGGTTAGGAAGACCTTCTACATTGCCCACCTGATCATGAAGGGATTCACATCCAGATCAGGAGAGGTCATTGTACCCTGCACTCTTCACTTATCAGACCAATGATTGAGTACAATGCCCCATTTGGAATGTACCTTACCCGACACCTGCAGCAGTTGGAAAGACCCCAAAAGTTCCTCACCAAAAGGATAAAGGGGCTCAAACATATGTCATACGATGCCCGACTGAAGAAACTCCAGCTCTATTCAGTCGCATACCGTCTGCTCAGAGGTGATCTGTGCCTGACATACAAGGCCATGTCCAACCCGAATTAATGGACATGCTCCACCTCAAAAATCCAAATCCACCAGAGCCACGAGCAAGAGACTTAAACCTCAACACGGATATAAATAGGACGTGCTGGAGGGACAGATTCATCACCCAGAGACTCCCTACACTATGGAACAGAATCCCAGTCCATGTGAGGCAGAGCCCCTCACTGACTCTGTTCAAGAGAAATCTTGACGAGTGGATGGGAGATCGTAGGTTTACCCCGGGAATCATCTCTGTATCACTGCTGGACAGAGGCACAGCAAACTAATGGGTATAGTATTCTCATCCTAAGGGGTGGTAAAAGCCACACACACTCTGGCTAGGCTTATAAATGCCCTAGGGCAGATAGCCTAGTATGAACCTATGAACCTATGAACCTATAATCAGCTGGGAAAGATACTCAAGCACCAATACACTGGCCCAACCCTTCCGAGAATTCATCATTTCCAATGCCATGGACCAGCTTATTCTGACACCCAGTAGAGGAAGCAACATCCTTGACCTGTATTGATTACAAATATACGGGACCGTTGCGTAACAACAGTAGTAAATCACTACCTGGTCAGATATATCATAGAGTAATCACCATGAAAATCCACATCTCACCCACACCCCCCGCAAAGGTAACCACCTTGAAAATATTCTCCAAAGCTGACTTTGGACTCATAAGAACAGAGGTGGCTAATTTCACAGCATCCATGCCAATGGAAAATATCTGCATGACTGCCGAATCATACATAAATGCACTGTACAAACATGTACAGGAATGCATGGAACTAGCCATACCCAACAGAACCATGGCACCCTCCTCCAAACACTGGAGGCCAATCATGTGGTCCTCTGCCATTACTAACCAGTACAACAGAAGGAAGAAACTGTTGCAGAAAAAGATGGAGTCCCAAAAGTGGTAAAACTCCCTTATTAACCTCAACAACAACTTGAGATCCCCTCATGAAATCATCTAAAGCCACCTATGATGGCAGAATTGCAGCAGACACTGACAGAAATCACAAATCCTTTGATAGTTATATCAAGAACCTCCATGCCAATACCCAAAAGTGCTCTGAGTTACTGCAAAATGCTACCTCCTATACTGAGCCAGCAGATATTGCCAACATTCTTGCCAACACATTCAGTGCCAGCTTTCCCCTCTCTCCCCCAGGGGAACAATCAGAATTCCAGGAGAATGCCAGGCAACCAGAATTACTGCCACCCAGGTTACACCTGCATTGTCCACGGGCAAGAATACAGCTTCCATGGGACCCTACATTACCCCTGGCTGTGTTCTACATAAACTACAAAGATAATTGGCACCACATCTGTGTGCCCTGTTCAGTCACAGCCTCGCCTCAGGCTTTGTCCCTCCCAAATGGTGCACTGCTACAGTCACCCCTGTCAATAAAGATGTGGCAACTACAGACCCTGGGAATTATTAGTCCATTAGCCTGACAAGTCTGATATGTACAGCTATGGAGCACATCATCAGGGACCTGATCGACAAACATATAGGTAATCTCCTGAATCTGGACCCCACACAGTTTGGCTTTGTGAATGGGAGATCATGCCTGCTCAACCTGGTTGACATCTTTGAGTCAGTCACCAGGGCTGTGTATGACAGTAAGGCACTGCATACAGTCTACATCAATCTGGCCAAGGCCCTTGATACCATTCCTCAGTCAGGAATTATGGATGAATCCACCAAACTAGGCATAAACTCCTATATCACTGGCAGGGTTGCAAATTGGCTCACAGATAGAACACACATTGTAAAAGTAGTGATCTCCAAGTAAGACTGGCACCCAGTCATGACTGGAGTCCCACAGGGATCAGTCCTGGGTACTCTCTTGTTCAGCATCTACTTCTCAGGAGTCCAGGCCAACACAAAGGAACTCTGGCTGACCAAGTTCACAGACAACTGCAAGCTGACAGCCATCACTAACTCCACAAGTGATGCAGACATCCTACAGAAAGGCCTCACTGAGACCACTTGCTCATGTGGAAACCATGGCCTGAAGCTCAACACCACAATTAGAGATCTTGGATCACAGGTTGTCAGCAACCTCTCCTTTAACCACCACATTGCTACTGTGGTCAGGAAATTCTTCTATGTGGCACATCTCATTACCAAGGGGTTTGCATCGAGGAAGAAAGAGTTCACCTTCTCTGTGTACTCTTCCCTCATTAGACCAATCATCAAGTATAATGGCCCATTTTGCATGTACCTCACTAGACACCTACAACAGCTGGAGAGGCCACAAAAGTATCTCATAATGAGGATCCTCTGCATTAAACACATGTCCTGCACAAACAAAAGACTCCATCTATTCTCTGTCTTTTATCATCTACTTAGAGGCAATCTCTGCTTGACTTGTAAAAGCCATTTGTGACCCAGCTTTTTCACAAATGATACATCTAAAGACATCCTAATCTCTCTGCATCACACACTGCAGGGGCCTCGACCTCATTACCACAATCAACACAACATGCTGGAGGGACAGGTTCTTCACCCAGAGACTGCACATACCCTGGAAAAAAACTTCCCATACACGTCAAGCAAAGCACCTAGATGACCCTGTTGCAGAGAGATCTTGATGAGTGGATGGGTAATAGAAAGTTCATTCCAGGGATCACTCCAGTGGCTCTACTTGATGGAGGCACTGGGAACTAATGTCTAGTGGAACAATGGCAGGGCACTTCTATGGGCTAGGCTTGTGACAGCTCCAGGGACATTAGCTTAGTATGCACCTATGAACCTATAAGGGGAGTGAAATCATCATGACTGATAAAGTAGGCCAATGGGTGGGTAACTTATCAAAATACTTCTTCCTACAAACATACACACTTATACAGTCACACACACATTTGCCAGATCTGAGAGTAGAACCCCTGCCTATCTAGCTATTTGTACTATAATGTTACACAGTTGGAGCACGCACTACAGAGCTTATTGGATTGACAACTGGCCAAGGGTGCTGATAAGGGGAATGACATCAGCATGACTGATAAAGAATGCCAGTGGGTGGGGAACTTATCATAATACTTCTTACTACAAACATACACACACACACTTGTCAGATTTGAGAGTAGAACCCCTGCCTATTGAGTTATTTGTACTACAGTGTTACATAGTGTGATAAAGTAGGGCAGTGGGTGGGAGACATCAAAATACACTTCTTCTTACAAACATACACACACAATCAGTTGCCAGATCTGAGATTAGAACCCCTGTCTAGCTAGTGATTTGTATTATAGTGTTATGCACTTAGCACACATGTGGAGCTTACTGGGCTGATACCTGGCCAAATGTGCTGATAAGGGGAATGACATCAGCAGGAGTGATAAAGTATGACAGTGTGTGGAAGACTTATCAAAATACTTCTTTTTACAAACATACACACACACTCATTTGCCAGACCTGAGATTAAGACCCCTGTGTATTGAGTGATTTGTACTACAGTGTTACACAGTTATTACACATGCTACTGAGCTTATTGGGCTGACAACTGGCCATGTGTTCTGATAAGGGGAATGACATCAGCAGGAGTGATAAAGTAGGGCAGTGGGTGGGAGACTTATCAAACTATTACTTCTTACAAACATACACATCCACTCATTTGCCAGATCTGGGATTAGAACTCCTGTCTAGCTAATTATTTGTACTATAGTGTTATGCAGTTATCACACATGCTACAGAGTTTACTGGCCTGACAATTGGCCAAAAGTGTCAATAAGGGGAATGACTTCAGCAGGACTGATAAAGTGGGGCTCTGGGAAGTGTTGTGGGTGGGAATGGCCTAAAACTGTTTCACCTACAAACACCCCCTCACTCTCACATGTACAGCTGTCACAAACACACACACTTGCCAGTATTGAGATTAGAACCCCTACCGATCTAGTTATTTGTACAGTAGTGTTACACAGTTATCACATGCACTACAGAGCTTGGAGAAGTGATTGGTGTCCAATGGTATGTCTAAGGTGAATGAAAGCAGCAGCTCATGTGAACTAGGGCAATGTGAAGTGTATTGAGTGGGAAGAGTCTCCTAATACTTGGACTTATGGAGGCACACAAACACACACAGCCAGGAGATGTGATATTATAAACTCAACCACAGTGCTGTTACACAATGGGGCTCACCTTTTATGCTGGCAAGGGCAACTGTTTACAACTGGTATGCCACTGTCCACAGCAGGACATCACTGTATGCCATTCAGGGTATCCATGTGTGTGACTCACTCTGTGTCCCTCTGTGTCTCTCTCTGTATCACTATCTGTCTTTCAGTTCTCCACATCTATGTGTGTATGCTTGACATATGTTGTAATCTGTTGACAGTATATATATATATATATGTGTGTGTGTATCCCACACAAAGATCAAGTTATATCACATATGGGCCACCTACAGCTAGCTGAGGATAATCCTGTCTGATGTGTGTATGTATGTGTGTGTGTGTGGGGGGACAGTTGAGGTGTACATAGTTGTCTGTATGCACGGACATATATACACAATACAGTCATATATTCCAATGTGGGTTCTAACATGTCCTGTGATTTTCTAAGTGTAGGAGCATGCCCAGTGTGACCTTCTATAGTTAGGGTGGGACTCCATTCCAGAGACAGGTGTACTCCAGTCCAGGTTTTTGTGTTCTTCAGCCATACCTCTCAGGGGTACACAGGACTTTCTTCAGGATACTTGTTTTGTTTCGCAGACATTTTCTGACATATCTGTAGTCTGAAACTGCAATATATTGTGTCATTATCTAGTGCCAGACATCGTCAGATCATCACAGTGCTTTACCAGGGGAATACTAGTTGTATGATGCATAGACCAATATTATGAGGGTAGCTATGTAAATTCTTGACCAACAGGCCAATTGTGAAGTGTAGCTACAACCAATGTAGTAATGACACACAGCTGTGTAAACAGTCTAGCAACCTAGTGATATACTGGCTGGGGATCTCCTGTGTGTGTGGTATCTTTCTAACCTGACATGGCATATCCTTGTGTGTGCATACCACTGCCCTGTACATTTTTTTGGCAGGATGTCCAGGTGTTTGCCTAGAGGTTTCATCCTTTCTCTGTCAATTTGTGTTTTTATGGCAAGTTAGTTAAATATAATTGAAGTGTGATGTTACAAAATAATACAGACTTTCCTGTTTCAGAATACATAACCTTCAGACCATTCCTGCTACTGCAAATCCCTCACCCTACCTACTTTCTCAGTATGTAAGGGCAATATTTACAACACATGCCTGTCATTGTGCCTTTGTTCCACTTTTATTTCTGCCTTTGTCCAGACATTTTGCTGTCAGAGGTTGGGAGTTATGAGTGTAAGTACAGAGTGCATTCCACTCTGCAGGCATGTCCATTATTTGTAAAAGCAAACATTAGAAAAAGGATTATTGAGAATGACCACTCGCAACAGTACCACAAAGCACTTATATTCACAAAAGCCTTGGCACCTATGCTACACATCCTTCAAGATGTCACTAATATGTGTAGTATATTCCACATAGCACTGTGACTTCCAGGTATGTCAGTGGCAGAGCAGTGGGTGTCACTGACATGCATAACAGGTGGCACAGCAGTTATCTGCACATGGCCCTGTCATAGGCAGCACTGTACCTAGGGCAGTACAAGACGACTGCCAGGAGAATGTGCTGGCCAGATCCAGACAGTATTAACCACATATACACATCGCTCATTGACCCCTGCATATTGTGGACAGGTAACATGTTTTCATGTGTATTGGTACAGCCCTGCCAATGTGTGCTATGCTGCTATTTCCATTCAAACATATATGTTACTGCATTTGTGTGGGTATATGGGAGGGCACACCTGTCAACTGCACACATTTGCACAGACTGTACTGATATTTGCTTTACATTTTGGTTTCATTTACCATACTATTGTGCCCTGTCTTGGGGACAAGAGGCATATCAGTAAAGAGCGCAGGTCAGATTGCACTGGCATACATTTGAGTTTCAGACTTCTTACCCTTTATAGTCTTACTGCAACTGTGGGTCCTGCTGTGCTACCACTATGTGAGTCTGTAGGGGGTTAATTCAACATTGCCATCATTTGTGTGCCTTTACCAGACATTTCTCTGTGGTTTTCTACAGATGACTTGCTGTGTGGGTGTGAGGGTTGGCTATGGACCCCCCACCCTGACATCCATGCCTGTGACCTATGACCACCCAGTTAATTGTCCCCACACATATACTGCAGTGGGATTTGCCACCTTGGGTACTACTGCATAGTGTGTGGAGGCCAGTTTTTGCCAGACATTTACTGGTGTCCCACATAGCTGTCAGTTGTGTGCTGCTATCCCAGTAGGCCACCCCATTTCCTTGCTTGCATGCAGCATTACCATAGATATGTTAACAGAACATACTATTCCATTCATGGTTAAGAAGACTGACTTACCTTGTGCTTGCAGTAGTTGTGAGGACGGTGCTTGAGGGCCGCCTATGTTGGATGCACACAGTATACTGCATATACATGGTAATTTACAGGTAATGTGATGTGTGTGTCACCATTTTACTGTGTGTGTGAGTTAGAGAGAGGTGTCAGTCCCTACAGTGTCAGTGTGTGTGCTATGCATTGCATCTTTGCCAAGGTGTGAGCATACTGGGCATGCCTCCATCTGCCTACAGGAGCAGGCTCAGTAGCCTCTTCCTATGAGTCCCTCTGTGCCTGTGGGGACCTTGGCAATGGCGGTGGGCTGTGTGGCCCTTCCCCATGCTGTTCCTGCTGCAGCTGTTTCCACAGGATCATATTGTGTAGCATGGCACATACTATGAATATGTGTGCACATGCGGCTGGAAAGTACTGCAAGGCTGCACCATATATGTCAAAGCAGCAGACTGTGACTTGAGCATCCCAAACACATGCTCTATAATGATCCTGGTTTGTGAGTGTGCCTCATTATGGCATTCTTGTGTGGGCGTGTGTGCATTTCTGATGGCTGTCATCATCCACAGCTCCAGTGCATAGCCAGCATCCCCTACCAGATGGCCATATGGGATGCCCCCACTGGCAAATGCCTGGTACAGCTCTGACAAATGCCAGATGTGGGAGTCATGATAGCTTCCAGGGCTGCCAGTACACACATTCATGATAATGCCCTGGGCATTGCACATGACCTGGCAGTTGATGGAGGGGAACCCTTGCAGTTTATGTAGACCCTACCCTGTTCACCGGGTGGTGCTTTGATGTGGATGTGCGTGCAGTCTAAGGCACCCAGTACCTCTGGGGGATTCTGCTACACAGTAGAAGAAACGCATATTGCTGGTACTCTCCTCACGGGTGTTGAGGAAGTAAATGTGCTCACCGGCATGTGGTAGCATGGCATCCAGGAACTGCTGGAGTACCCTGGATGCAGATGCCTGTGAGAACCCCATGATGTTCCCAGTAGGTATTTGGTAAGTAACTGTAGCTAGAATTCTTAAGGATACACATACCTTAGTATCCACTGGGATGGGTTCCCCTCTGTTGGTTCTAGCTCTAATTTGAGGCCAGCACAGCTCAGTGATTTGCTGAAGTATGTTTCTGTCCACCCTGTAGCACTCTACTATCTCCAGATCATGTAGCCCTTGGTAGGTTACCCTAGGTCTGAACACTCTTCTCCTCAGTCTGTGGCTGTTGTCAACATTATTCTCCTCTCCTCCATCAACCTCTAGTATATACTGATGGATCAAAGCAATGGCAGCCCCTAACATTTTTCCAGTTAAAATTCCCCCACATGTATACACCAATGGTGCAGAGTTTGTGGGAAAAACAGACTGTAAGGTGTTTCCATACTTTATACTGTTGTGCTGCAGATGCTGTTTGTATGATTGGCTGACTATGATACATTCCAGCTGCCATCTGTATTATTCATGGCTTTGCTTTGGCCACTATGAATGTTAGAGGCATTAGTGGTAATTTGTGCATGATTGCCTTTATTCTGCTGTTGCCCTTTTTTAATTATTTTTTATTTACATCTCCTCCCATTTTCAGCAATGCAGCCACCTCCCAGTCATATTATTGTGTGCTTTGCATGGCCCATTGGGAGTTGCAAGAGTCCCATATTAGTGGTTTCTACTTCATTTCTCCTTTATTGTGCTGTTGCCCATTATTTTTTTTACATCTCCTTCCATTTCCAGCTATGCAGTCACCTGCCAGCTGTATTATTGTGTGCTTTGCATGGCCCATTGTGAGTTGCAAGAGTCCATATTAGTGATTTCTACTTCATTTCTCCTTTAGTGTGCTGTTGCCCTTTATTTTTTTACATCTCATCCCATTTTCAGCTATGAAGCCACCTGCCAGCTGTATTACTGAGTGCTTTCAATGGCCCATTGTGGGTTACAAAATCCCATGTTGCTGATTTGTACTGCATTTCACTTGTTCTGCTATTTCCTTTCTTTTTTTCCTATATCCTTCCTGTTTAAACCCCATAGCTAGTGTAAACAGCACGAAATTGCCCTCCCCTGGGCACGAACATGCTCCTCAGTTCATGGAATAAGACCATACAGCCTCAGACACACACCCTCACTTAGCTGTGCTTAGCTAAGCACAAACCCGGGCAACAGAGCTCCAATGTGCTTACAGCAAGCATGATACACACCCTTTTCATGTTAGTTGCTCCTCCTGCCTACACAATGGTGTTACTGCAACTACATGGTTAGGTACGTGTGACACTTAGACGAATTTCGTGATTCAGTATAAGTCCCCTCATTAACATACCCCACTGCCTTAATCCGTAATTACTGCACTACACAAGACCCTTCCCCCTTGACAACCACTGTTCCCTGCCATTGTTTTGAGTCTGCTTGCCACTGAGTATAATGGCAAAATGCAGGTTTCCCTTGAAATGGACTTTTCACATTATTTTTTTTATTTTCCCCACGATCCCATTTGCGCGGCACATCCCTATGCTTAAACGGACTAGATCAACTAAAAAATAATAAACTTTTATTTTTTTTAAAAAATAAACATTTTAACATGCCAATAGCCATATATTTGGTCATTGGCATGCCTACAGATTAGGGCACATGCTTTTATTGGAGCTGTTATGGCTCCATTTTCATTTTTGCAGAAATGTATTCAGCTAGTAGCCAAATGCATTTCTGTAGCTTGCACTGTTCCTGCACAGTTACCCAACTGCTTCCTGGATTGCTAATTCATCTCATTTGCATGGTTTTCACTAGCAAATGAGGTAATTAGCACCCCACATGGGTTTCCATGCAGGAGCAGTGTAGGGACGCAATTGCACGTCAGGACTGCATGTTCCTGGATCGCTCAGCGACCATATTCCGTGCAGGAGCGGCAACAATTCTCCTGCATGGAAAATATCATTTCCTGAAACTCGTGTTTAACTACATCCAGCTTATCACTGATATAACAAGACCCAAAAACAAAAACAATCAAGACTCAATCATGCATTGGATCCTAGTGTCTGATCCCAACAAAATTTCCACCTCTGGCACCCTACCAAATAGTATTAGCGACCACATACCAGTATTCATAATACATAAAACCACCTCAACTGTAAGTAATCACTAACTAAAACAAACTGCAGACCTTTCCCACTTCTCACCAGACACCTTTAATGAAATGTTACAATGTACCAACTGGGCACCATTAAAATCTATCTCTCTAGATGATACAGTTGAATTTTTCAATTCAACATTTCTCAAGATCTTAGATAGTGTAGCCCCACCCCGACTAAAAAGAGTTAAGAATAATCATGCCAGCTTGCTCACCAAACTGACAAAGCAAATCATGTCCACTACAGGCAAAGCCTGGAAAGCCTGGCAAAAATATAAAAATCCCTCTGACCTTGCTCTATATGAACAGCTACGTAATCAGGCTAAAAGACTAGTCATTAAAAACAAAAAAGAATACTTCTGTAGTTTAAAGGACCAGCATAAACTAAACCCAAAGAAGTTCTGGGGAGCAATCAATTCCCTACTTCACCCAGGCTCAAACAACAATCCATGACCATACCCTGACAAAACACCTTCTGAGATAGCCTCACTCTTTAACTCATACTTCATCAAGGGTTCCTATTACGTGATCAAAAGTATAAAACTTTGAACACCACAAGATCGAACTTGTATGTTCGAAGTTTTATAATTTAGAACAGAAAAAAAGGCGCACAGAAAGTAACTGTCGTAAGCAGGGGGGCAAGCCCCCCTGCACCCCCCACACCCCCTGCTCTTTAAATATACCAACTCCGAGATCGCACTACACTGTGGAAAGGGAATATTTCCCTTTACTGCACTGTATGTAGTGTGATCTCTGAGTTTGTATATTTAAGGAGCAGGGGGTGTGGGGAGCACAGCACAGCCCCCTGCTTACAACAGTTATTGAGCTGTTTTTTTTTTTTTTTAATTCGAATTGCTGAAACTTCGAACACTTGTGTTTGATGTTTTCAGGTTCAAAATTTCAGCAATTCGATAGCGCAATAGGAACTCCTTCTTCAACACTATAGCTAAGTTGACCACTACCTTCCCATCTACTAACCCCAACTCACCTGACCAACCATCAACACATTCTACACCTTCCTCTCTACTTAACTTTTCTTTCTGTCCTATACCTACTTCCACTATAAAAAAAACTCCTTCAAAAACTCAAACCTTGCACCAACGCTCCTGATAACTTACCTGCTGAATTCCTACAACTATCAGCAAGCTGTATTGCTTACCCCATCAGTATACTCCTCAGTACATCTATTCAGGAGTCCCACATACCAAATATCTGTAAAAAAGCATACATTCTTTCACTCCACAAAGGTAGCAATAACTCTGACATCTCCAACTTCTGAAATATCACTATTCTTTCCCCATCTCCAAATATTAGAAAAAGGTGTCGACACTCAGCTTCTTAACCATTTAGTTAATAACCAACTTTTTTCCCTTACCCAACACAGCTTTAGGCCAGGCCACAACACTAATACAGCTCTCATCTCCTTTACAGACACAGTAAATCGGGCTTATAATGCGGGCTTCATTACCTTGTCACTCTTCCTTGACCTCTCAAACGCCTTCAGTACTATATCCCATCCCCTTCTACTCACCAAACTCTATAATCTAGGTATCGCACCCCCTTTCTAAACTGGTTTGCAGATTATTTCTCTGATAGACAGCAATCAACTAAATGGCAGCATTCCTGTTCACCCTTCCTCAACATTACCACAGGAGTACCCCAAGGATCCATACTGGGCCCCTTTCTATTTAATATATTTATTAATAACTTCCATAACTCCCTTACTCAAGGCAACATGATCCAATATGCAGATGATTCGACAATGTACATATACACACACACATATATATATATATACATATATATATATATATATATATATATATATATATATATTTATATATGGGTCTACCTGAGATGGTCGACAGGCCATATAATCGACACTCATTTGGTCGACAGTTCATTTGGTTGACAAGCATATATATATCAACTCCAGGGTCGCACAACATTGGGGAGGGGTGCAAATCTGCTTGTCGACCAAATGAGTGTCGATTATATGGCCTGTCGACCATCTCAGGTAGACCCATGTGTATATATATATATATATATATATATATATATATATATATATATATATATATCTATATACATATCTATATATCTATACCTAGACATATATCTATCTATCTATATATATATATATATATATATCTATCTATCTATATATATATATATATATATATGTACATACACTGATGACATATCTCAGTACCTGCAATTCTGACCTGCATATCCATTGATTTATGCCCAGTTTAACATCTAGGTCAGGCTCAGGCACCAAGGACAAGTTAGCATATTAATTCCCTCTATCATATCCCTCCCTCATATATTCTTCATATTCTGCAGCAGTGCCACTGTCCACTGCTGACATGAGAACAAGTGATGATGTGTATCCTGAGTTGGATGTCCAGGCTAGCCTGTCTCTTCATAGAGACTAAGAAGGCTTGGATAGTGTCCAGCCCTATCACACTGTATCGGTACGTGTTGGTATTGGGGTGTCCACTACTGTAACCAGTGCTGATAGTGGCACTATGTGACTGTACAATGAGTAAGCCACCAGTGTTGTCAGATGTCAGTGTTGTGCTGCCATCAGGCATGTCCTGTCCTTTTATGGCTTTCTACACAACTGTTGCACATATTAAGGCAGACAGAGAAACACCTGTTGTGCAAACATGACAATCTCACACCCCATTACTACAACAGCATTACATGTACATATCAAACACAGAATGAATACATATATACTTTGTGGTATATGTTACACTGCTAGCATCCCAGATGTACCTGCTGTAGGGATATAACTTTTATCATCTGCAAGCTCATGGCAATGTTGCACCACCAGTCATTAATAGTGGCATATGGTAATATTAAACTGGTATATCCCTGACTGAGACACTCAATGGCACCACCATTCCATCAGCCACATCCAGGACACCACCAAGTATCCTTCTTCTCAGATTGTACCCAGGCAAGGACACCAAGAACTCTTTTTTGTCAGTGAGAGTGGTCTGCTATGGTGGACCTCTACCTGTGCCCATCCTTTTCTGTGCAATTACCTTGGCTTTCATGCAGGTTTGACATATTGTGTCACTGACCCTACAGCAAATCTGTTGTACTGTTCTGTGGTGGACACCAACAGCACTCACAGCTATTACAAGGTCCTGCCGTACACAGTCCCTGAAGCCCTTGTCACTCTTGTCTGTATTTAGAATGCACCTGCCATGCATGGAGAGGTCATTTCACCTAGATTCAGTGCCTAGGCTTAAATTAGTCTCTCACCACTTCTGTCAACCACCCATTTTGCAGCTGGAAATGCAACATGTAGCATGCCTCCTATAATCTGTTTGCACAGACTATGTCCCAGTAGTAAGCCAGTGATGACATTATGGTAACATAAGGTGTTGTAACATGGGGCTTGTGATCTATCTGTACAGATTTATGAGCCAAAGGAAACATCAAAGTGTGTCTCACTTGCATATTTCTGCAGCCTAATCCATTTAATACAGTTGCCTACCCCATAAAACCTCCTTTCTATGTGTTTGTCAGCTGAACCACTGTAACAAAGGTATTTCTTCCACTGCATCCCTACCTGTCAGTGTAACCACCCAACGTTATTACTTCAGCAATCCATGTCATGCATTCTAACAGGTGGGCTGAAGACAGATGGTTCTGTTCC